>NW_005842771.1:223284-226445 GCF_000455745.1 Alligator sinensis
GTGGCCCTTCTCTGGACCCTCTCCAGGTTATCCGCATCCCTCTTGAATTGTGGCGCCCAGAATTGCACACAGTACTCCAACTGCGGTCTGACCAGCGCCCGATAGAGGGGAAGTATCACCTCCTTGGATCTATTCGTCATGCATCTGCTGATGCATGATAAAGTGCCATTGGCTTTTCTGATGGCTTCGTCACACTGCTGACTCATGTTCATCTTAGAGTCCGCTAGGACTCCAAGATCCCTTTCCACTTCCATGCCACCCAGCAGGTCATTTCCTAGGCTGTAGGTGTGCTGGACATTTTTCCTCCCTAGGTGCAGCACTTTGCATTTCTCCTTGTTGAACTGCATTCTGTTGTTTTCTGCCCACTGGTCTAACCTGTCTAGGTCTTGCATCTGATGGATGCAATCAGGTGATATAATTTAAATAAAATTTACTGTCTGTACAAAGGCAGTAGACCTTAGCTCCTGAGAGGAAAAAAATCACTTTACTATTTTTATGAACATTTCAAACATACTTCAAAAGTAAATTATAACTGGGTTAGCTAAAAAGGCTGTAGAGCAGGATGATTCTTCTAGTTGTTGCTCAAATGCTACATACTTTTTTTACAGACTTTCCTGAAGGAACGCTTTGACAATGAAGAAATTAAACCAGATTTATGGATGTCCTTGGAAGGTGGAAATGCTTGTACTGAATGTGGAATTCTAGCAGAGGATACAGCTCTGTATTTTGGAGGCACTACAGTAAGACAAGCTGTCACACAAGACCTGGATCTGAGGGGTGCCAAGTATGTCATGTTACCAGCTAGAATTTGACATAGCTGATGTGTTCTAACAGAGGGCTTCATTAATAATAATAATAATAGAGATCAGATTGGTAACAAACATATAAATAAACAGTAACAGATAAGGCAGCTTATGGGAATGATGATACTGAACTTTTCACTTCTAAGCGACAGTTCAGAGTCATCTCTGGTAGACAATGACAAATGGTTCTTATTTTTACCATCAACTGGAATTTTTTCACTGACATTTGTGAAATGAGTCATTATTTATTTTTGCGGAGTATCTTGCTGCTTTGTAGGTATATGATAAGAAAAGGTCCTTACTCAAAAGAGTTTAGAACTTATAGACAAAGTTTAAGAGCAGTGCAGTGCTGGTGACAACTGTGTTACAACCTCAACTTCACAACTGACACCAGCCGGTACTCTGGCTGCCAGTCTCAGCAAAAGCTCATCCGGGCCTGCCAACTTAAAGGCATCCAGTTCTTCCAAGTGCCTCTGCACCATCTCAGGGTCTACGCATAGTAGTCTGGCGCCTTGCTGCTGCCTCTCTACAATCCCAGTGAGAGACTTGTCGTGCCCCTCCCTTGGGAACACTGAGGCAAAGAACTCGTTAAGGAGTTCAGCCTTGTCCCCCCTGTCCGTCACCAATTGCTTCTGCCCATTTAGCAGGGGTCCTATTCCTCCCTGGGCCTTCCTTTTACTCCCTATATATCTAAAAAACAATTTCTTGTTGTCCTTTACTTGGGATGCCATCCTCAGCTCCATGGTAGCTTTGGCCCGTTTAACTGCCTCCCTACAAGCACGAGCAGAGGAGGTATATTCGTCTTTGGTGATCTCTCCTTGTTTCCACTTTTTGTGTGCTCCCCTTTTGGCCCTTAGGCTGCCCTGGATTTCTGCGGTCAGCCAGGGAAGCCTCCTGGCCCCTTTCCCTCTTTTACCCTGCACGGGGATTGTCTCGCTTGTGTGAGGTTAGGGGTAGAGTCCTTCCCAAGTGTGATGTAAGTGAAACCCTGTAGCTATGGACTCATCTCTGCATTGTAGCCATGGAACCATATTGGCATCTTTATGCCTGGCTGTTGCCAAGCTGTGAGGAGGTCTGCCGATATGGACTGGGCTGGGTAGCAGAGGGCCTTCCTTTGCTGTCCTGGTTTTCCATCAGGGGACTCAGATGCATGATGGGACTTGCCTCCTTTGAGATTGTCCTGGCCTTTGTGGGATGGGGAGAGGGACAGGAGGAGGAGGAGAGACCACCACACTTACCACCCCCACAGAGGTAAATGCTGCTACAGCGTTGATGAGGGTTGGGATGATGTTGAATTTCCCAGCCTGCAGCAGAGTGAAGGGTTAGTGTCTGGGATATCACCCCTGGACTCCACATGGCATCGGGGGTCAGACATGGTCCCTCCTTCCCATGCAAGGATTAGTGTAGCCTGTCCCTCCTCCTGAAATCAAGGCACAAAGTGTATGCTCCCTCCCTCCCCACCCTATGGAGCTAATGTTCAAAGGAAATTGCAGGCAACTCTGTTCCACTTGATTAAATACCCACTCCTGCTCCCTCCCAGAGGCACTTGTGCTTGATCTAGTGCTAAGTCTTGCTGTAGACTGTGTGTAATCATCCCCTTTTTTCTTACTATGGTTCTGCAGTGCTTAGGGGGTAGGAGCCTAAGAATGTGGGGCAGGGGTCCTGGGGGTAAGGCAAACAGGGGCTGTGCAAGGTCAGTCTAGAAGGCAAATGGCTGAACCCCTCCTGCCCACTGGGAGCTTGGAGCTGAGGCACAGGTAATGCCAGGACTGGGCTTGCAGTGGGGGCACAGCCAAAGGACACAGAGGTTCTTATGGCATCCTGTATTCTGACTGGCCAAGTCCTATGCACTTTCACTGGCATGGTTCTTACAGGGCCATGTGGACCCTTGCCCCAGTAGCTGCCTTGCCATGTCCCCCACGCTGGTGTGGCTGTACGTACGTTCCCATAGACCAGGACGTCAAAGCGGATGCCAAAGGCCTTCATCAAGGTCCTGTACTCAGTGCCGTTCCCATGTCTGTAGTATTTGGCATACCTGGTAGACACAAAGCGGGGCTATGACTGGCTGCCCACACACCTATCTGTACTGTGTGAAGGGGGCGTATAGGGTGAGGAGGGCTGCCAAGCAATGTATGTACGTGGGTAGTTCTGGTGTATTGGACTGTGTGTATCTAGAACATAAATGGTGTATGTGTAACCAGGTATATCAGAGTGGCACAGACGTGTGTGTGTGTGTGTGTGTGTGTGCGCGCATGCGCGCGTGTAATGGGGTGTGAGAGTGAGGTGGTAGGAGAAGGAGTGTAATAGGGGGTGTGTGCTGCTTTAGTGTATTGTGAAAGGAAAGAGCGTATAAATAAC
>NW_005842771.1:226476-252362 GCF_000455745.1 Alligator sinensis
ACTTGTTGTGTCACTGCAGGGCAGTCTGTAGTACAACTGGTTGTATCAGTGAGCAGCTGAAAGATGGCATATGTAACTGGGTACATGTGCTATGTCAGTGTATTGGTGGAGGATGTTGTTTGTGTACCTAGGTGTAAATCACTGTGGGGTGTCAGCATGTACTTCGAGGCAGTGTGTCTATGTATACTGTGTGTACAGTGTACAAGCTATATTTTATGTGACAGTATGTAACTGGAGGGCAGTGTGTATGTCTGTGCTGTGTGTCTCTGTAGTTGGAAGGGTGTACGCATAGCTGAGTAAATACACACTGGAGTGTCAGCACATGTGTACTGGTGTACCAGGGTGTAGCTGGAGGGCAGTGTGCATGTGTGTCTGTATATATGCGCATGCACATGTGCAGTGGAGTGTATCTGTATCTGGTGTGTCATTGTGGATGCGGACAGTGGTGTGGATCCCCTGGGCAGGTGCATGGGACTGAGGGGTTCTGTGGGAGTGGACATGCACCTGCCTGCACTATATCCTAACAAATGAGTTAAAGCCTGGTCTCACAAGGCTTTGGGTGTGTGAACACATGTGTGAATGATGCCCTTGCCTGAAGTTGTATCCACGAGAGATGCTGTTCTTCTGGGAGACACTGTCAAGCCGGGTGAAGGAGTAGTTGGGCACACAACGATCCCACGACTGATCCAGGTCACACACCCACCCGATCTTGATACCCACAACTCCTCCCTGTTCAGAGACACAGGACTGTGGGTCAGGTCACACCAGGCTGAGCCAGGAGATGGGCATTGCTGTGGAGGAGCCACCATATGGGAGCTGTCAGGAAAGTGCCCCCCCCTGCCCACCAATTCTATGGGGTTGACTGAAGTCCCAGCATCCTCTGCAGTTCTGCTCCTCTCCCAGTCCCCTACCATGTTGAAGGCCCATCCTACCCATATGGCTACCTCTGCTGGGTTCCTTGCAGTGCCATCACTGGAAAGACTCTGCTCACATGAACCTCTCTACCCCTGCTTTACCTAAGCAATGGACTGTCATTGATCCTCACCGTGGAGGCCAGATTGGCGAAATCCTGGCCAGCAAACTTGACAATGTCACCCAGACGCAGGATGGGGCAGAAGGGCTGGCTGATGGGGTGGAAGTGGCAGCGCCGTATATCCTGGACTGTCAGGTCAGGAAGCAGGTTACCCCTATGAATCATAAAACCATAGAGAAGTAGGGCTGGAAGGGACCACTGGAAGTCATCTAGTCCAATCTTCTGCCTGAGGCAGGGTCAACCCTGTCCAAACCATCCCATACAAATCCTTGTCTACCCTGTTACTAAAACTACAACTAAAACAGGAGAGACACAGAAGGAGGTAGAAGAGCAGGAGAACAGGACGCAGGGAGGAAGGAGTGGGGGAGATGCCTGATACTACATAGGGCAGTTTCTGGAGGCTCTGGGGCCATCCCGCTCCCCTACCCAAAATACTAACAGGGGCTGGGGTCAAGAAATTCCACCCATGCCTGCTCACTCAAGGCGAGTCCCCACTGTTTTTTAGGAGGTGAACTTCATGATAACTCATCTGATAACTCCAGTCCTCAGTATCAGCCCCAGCCCATTACTCATTACAGAGGGAGAGAAAATCAGGATAGGGAGGGAAAGCTTGTGATCCCTAAACCTTAAATCCAACAGCTGCCATCCGTAACCATTAACTCTAACACAAGCACAATTCATAACCCACAGCCTCTAACACCAACCCCTATCATCATCATCCATAACCCCTAATCCTGTCCTTATCATATTCCATAACCTCTATCTGCAAACCCTAGCTGCAATCCATAACCATTAACCCTAACCCCTAACAGCCATCCATAAACCTTTGCTGCAGCAGAGAAGAGGGCAGTAGCTACAGTTCAGGGTTTAAGCTGTAATACCTGAGGGCAGGCTGGGTACTGGGCTAATTAGAAACCCCTGGCCAAAAAGAAGGCCATGCGCTCAAAAGGGGTGGAGCCTAGTGTACTAAAAGCCTGGCACCTCAACCAGAGAAGTCAATCTTGCCCTGACTTCTGTTAGCCTGGGTGGCTATGGAAGGAACGCAGGTAGCACAAGTACTTGGGGAAGCTGGAAGAGCCAGCAGCTAGAGGGTGGGACTGGCTGGGATTCTGGAGCCAACAGTTTAAAGGCTGGAGACAGCAGCCCTGCAGAGTTAGGGGCTGGGTGTGGAGGAAAAGTTTAGCTCAGTTAAAGGGTCAGGGGCTGTCATAAAACAAGAGGAGCCAAAGGGGCTGGGACTATGAGCAGCAGTGCCCTGGGACAGGGACACCAGGGAGCTGGGACAAAATGTGAGACAGGGTCAGGAATGGGACACAGGGAACGCTGAGGCTGAGAAAGCTGGCAGAGCAAGCAAGCCAGAGTTGGAGGCTTGCAGCCAGAAAAACAGTGAGCTAAACCAAGAGGCCCCTACAGGAAGGTAAAGAACGTTGACAGTAACGCTTGTGGGGGGCATGGGCGTAGCTGGAGGGGAAGATCGAAGCCTTGATTTTAGCCCTTAAAGCAATTAGGGCCAGAGAGGTCTGATCCCCATGTAAAGAGTTGGTGTTCAGTGGGGGTTGGAGCTCTGCAAGGAAAGCTGCTGTTGAGGTGGGTTTGGAGCTCCAAGGCCAAGAGACAGTGTGCAGCAGGGTCAGAGACCCAAAGCTGAGAGACAGTACTTGGAGAGGTCAGAGCCCTGAATCAACCAGGCCAAGTTGAGCCAGAGGAGGAATAGAGCATAGAAAGAAACCCTGAGAGGCTGGAGTGAGAGCAAAGCAGGATTAAGACAGCCATCAGGGAGTGTCACAGCCACCCTTGTGACCCATCCTGCCCTAATCCCCTAACCCTAATGCCTTTCATGATGACCTCTAATATTTTGCATTCAAAGGACTGTCTAACTTGATCCCAATTATGCAGTTGGTCCAATAAAAGATATCACCCTAAGAAATCCTTGCCTCTTGCATAAAATCTGGATCATCATGGCTACAACATCACTCTTGTATTACTCTTACATAACCTCATCCACTGCTGCTAACCACTGTCCATAGCCTCTAGCCCCATCTATAACTTCTTGCCCTAAACCCCTATCCCCATTCACAGAGAGTCCAGGAAGTGTGTTATCTGTGAGACTCTGGGTGCGGGCAGCAGGAACTTTTGGGTCAGGGAACAGGTGCAGTCCACCACAAGCAGCAGAACTGTTCTGTCCTACTGTGAATAGCTGCATATGAGTTCTGTATGTAATAGAGCTGTTCCAAATTACAAGCCTCTAGATACTATGTACACCTTACCCACAGCCCCATCCGTAACATGCAGACCCTGCCCAAAACCCTCCTCAACCTCCTGCCAAATGCACAGGCACTCACTTCTCAAAGTTGAAGAGTGGGAAGCGGATGCTGTTCTTAATGAAGAGAGTGAAATTCTCTGCCTCCAGCATGATGGGCCTGTGGGAGCAAGACACAGGAGGTCACCCACAAGAGTAGTCCCAGTGGGAGCACCCAAGTGACCCCACCTCAGCCTACCAGAGCCTGAGAGCCTGGCTACCTTTGCATGATGCTGTTCAGTTTGTCAAGGTGTAAAGTTTGGGGTAGGGACCATGTCAGCACCTGGCCCAACAGGGCTGATCCAGGCAGCCACCTCAAGGAACTGCTGTAATAACAGCCGAACCAGACAGGCCTGGGTACTTCAGGGATGGCATGCTGCCCAAGGTCTGGTTGAGTAAAGGGGAAGAACCTGGGTAGTGGAAGAGAGCTGCAGTGCAAGGCCGTGTCCTTCAGCCATGTCACCTATGTGCCCGCCTGAGGGAGCCAGCAGGTAGAGAACAGCCCCAGCACAGGGTGCTCCAACTGTTCCATAGTAGTGTTTTTGTTCTGGACTGAGATCTGGGCTGTTGGTGGCTTCCTGCTTCCCAGCCATGGGGAATGGGTGACCAAACAAAGCAGTCTTACTACCAGGAGATGCCCGCAGGCACCACTTTCCAGTCCCAGTACTGATGTGATGGGGTGCAGGTCAGAGGAGGGGGCATATTCCACAAGCCTGGGCTTACACATCTACAGTGTCCACCTCTGCTGGGCACCAGCCTTGGATCTCACAGGTGTGCAGGGTCTGGTTGTATTTCACGCACCGTCCGGTCAGGATCCCTGCAGAGGAAACTGCCGGATGGCATTAGCATAGGGACAACATCAAAGCTCAGTCTCAAATGCCAACCTGTCTTGCCTTCCTGCTCCATGCCCCACGGACTCTCCCAAAAGCCTGATCCTTGGGCACTGGCAGCTCCTGCTTTTAAAAACTGAAGGCTGTGGAGTTGTTCTCAAAATTGTGGCTACCTGCTGGCTGTACGTGACCCAGGGGGCCTATAGGGATACACTGCCCTCTGGCTCTCCTCACTCTCCTTTCACCACCTTCCAGCATCTTCTAGAGGGCCCTCTCCCCTGCCCCAGCCCAGGTCCCGAGCATGCCCCTCCCAACCACTATTGCTGGGGTGAATCTACCCTATCTTCTACCCTAGCTGAGATGACCGGGAGAGAACAAGCAGGGTGGGCACTTACCGCTTCCTGTGGCAGAGATGAGCTTCTGGCATTCACTGTCTGACCTACACCTGTACCTTGCTTCAGACTGGAAAGAAAGTGGAAGGATGAAGTGACCCCAAGGAAGGGACAGATAGACAGACATGGCTAGCTCCCTCTCCCCACTATTCCCAGGGAGATACAAGCCCTGCCACCCCCATGGTGGACCATGTACCAAGGACACCTCTACAGACATATGGTCTGAGCAGGGGCAGACCATGTGCTTCCCCAGCCACTCCCCTGTTTACCTCAGGGCAGAAACCTTGCATCTGGTTCTCTGTGATGATCTGCTTGGTGATAATCACAAAGACAGATGTGCCCTGCCAAGAGCAGGAGAGAAAACAGTTAGAGACATGGTCCGGGTGAGGCAACTGACAGCCCCCTAGGCCTGAGCAGAGAGTGGACCAGGGATCCTCAGAGCTTGGGTGGGGTTATCAACACCTGAAATCATGAAACCCCACTTGGGTGACCATGTCCACAGCTGTGGCATTCTGCTTACCAGAGGGGTAGCCTATACCAGGCGACTCAAGGGATGGGATTGTTTCTGTTTGTGGATGGGTCATGGGCTGGGGCAACATGAATTATAACTCGAGGAGGCAGTGGAGATGAGCTCTGAGGTAACTTGACAGTCCCTTCCAGGGGAAGTCTTCAGGAATGGGAGCCCCTTGCTGGAGCCTGTGCCCATGCAACTAAATATGGCCAGAACCACTCCTGACTCCCACAGCTGGGGTCCCACCATATCTCCCCAGGTTGGGCTGAGCCAGGTTTATCCTAGCTCTTGTGGAGGGCATTGAATACCATTTGGACATACCTGTGGAGACACCAGAGATCAAGGGGCTGGATGTCCTGGATTTGCTTCAGTGTCTATTGCCTGGGTAGGTGGTAGCTTGGTGTCCTAAGGGCTGGGGGCTCTTTCTTACAACCTCCTGGGAGGAATATGCCCTGTTCAGAGGGCATGTGAGGTGTAATGGTGATAAGCCATTTGGGTCTGATTGTACAAAGAGTCCTCTATGCTCCTCCCTGAGTCTTTTAGCCCCTGGGGATCGATGGTGGGGGGAAGGGTCCCTCTGCCCTGGGAGGACCTAGGTGTTAGCTTTCTCCAGGTATGATTTTGAATAGGCTAAGTGACCTCAAAGAGCATGGGTGGAAGTGCATAGATTCATAGATACTAGGGTCAAAAGGGACCTCAACAGATCATCGAGTCCAATCCCCTGCCTGGGCAGGAAAGAGTGCTGGGGTCAGATGCCCCCAGCCAGGTGCATGTCTAGCCTCCTCTTAGAGACCCCCAGGGTAGGGGAGAGCACCACCTCCCTTGGAAGCCCGTTCCAAATTCTGGCCACCTTTAGTGTGAAGAAGTTCTTCCTGATGTCCAGACTAAATTTGCTCTCTGTCAGTTTGTGACCGTTGTTTCTTGTTACCCCAAGAGGCGCCCTAGTGAACAAAGCATCTCCAATCCCTTGCTGTGCCCCTCTAATGAATTTGTAGGTGGCCACAAGATCACCCCTCAGCCTTCTCTTGAGGAGGCTGAAGAGGTCCAGGTCCCTGTTTAGTGTGGGTGGAGTGTGTGTGTGTGTTTGTGAAGGGACTGTCTGTGTGGGTGTTAGTGAGGGGGCTGTCTGTGTGTAGGGGTGTGCATATGTGATAGTGTGTGAACACTGGGGTGTTAGTGGGGAAGCTGATTTTGTGCATGGATGCTGGATGTATGTGCAGGGGTGTATATGTAAGTCCATATATGGGGTGTGTGAGAGGTATGTGTGGTGTGTGCGTAAAACGTGTGCAGCATGTATTTGTGGAGTGTTTATGTGTTAGTGTCCGCGTGGGTATATGTGTGTGTTGGGAAGATGTGAGTTTGAGTAAGGTGTGTATGTGTGTGGATGTGCAGAGGGAAAAAAGTATGGATGTGGGTGTAGGATATGTGTGATGACTGTGTGTGGGGGGAGTTGATGGGTATACATGTGAGTGAGCTTCACCCTTGCTGTGCTGACAATGCTGCTTGAGCTGTTACAGTAGCACTGACAGGCTTCCACTAAGCCTGTGGGTGTTTTTTGCACTGTGTTGTGTACTTGCATCTCCCCACCCTGCCACAAGAGACAGTCCTTGCCCAGAGAGCTCACTGTGAACACTCAAGACATGTAGTAGAAGGGGAAATGGAGGCATTGAGAGGCAGCCTTCCTGGCTCCTGATCACTTGGCTCTTAAACTAACAACACCCATGCCAGGGCCCACTCCTGGTATACACCCACCCAATGGGAACAGCTGCGGGGCAGAGTCCAGGGAGAGGAGTGACACTGTTTCAATGCACACGTCCACCTGCCTCCTCTCCCAAACCAGAGTCCCATCTCCCTATCATGCCAAGCAGGTGCAATGACCTTAAGGCTGGTTTATGCTTCTGTGTTTCTGACACAGCTGTGCGCCCTGCTGCTCAGCCAAGGGTCCGATCCTGTGAGGTGATGAACAATTGCACCTCCTAACACAGTCAAAAGGGATCTTGGGTAAGAGGATTTGGCTGGGTGGGGGAGGGTTGCAGGAAGATTAGAGCCCTTTAGGATGAGGCCTATCAGCTCACAAGGAGGGTATATGAGGCGTGAATAACTAGCTGCATCTTAGCAGCTAAGGCTCAGGGAGATAAAGGTCAGTGTTCAGACAAAGGCACCTGCAGGTGCTTGAGAGTAACTAAGAGCTCGTCCATGCTGCAAATGCAATGGTGGTTTTGTATCCAAGTCCACTTGACCCTGAGAACCCAGCAGTGGTGTCCAGCCTGGCTGTAAGGCTGCCAGCACAATTCATACCTCCACCCTGATGGTCTGCCCCAATGCATACTGAGAAAATCTCAGCTGCTCTCCCAGAATGCCCCAGCAGGCAGACAGAGCGACCACCACTGGTGCTGTCTTGGGCAGTGCATTCTGGGATACCTGGCCCCATGGGCGACTGGTGCCTCCCGAGTCTGGGGGGGCACCAGATCACTGACTGGGGGGAGTCCCTGAGCAGCCGATCGCCAAGCCCAAAATTACCACTGGTGAAACTGGAAGTGCACTTCCGCTGGTGCTTCCGGTTTTGCAGCTAGCATTTCCAGGGGTGCACAGCCGATCTCAGGGGGTGCATGACCCCTATCCGTCACCAATGCCTGGCCCCATAAAAAGCTGGGTGGCTGCAGAACTGGTCAGGCTGGTTCCACAGTGGCAGAACCATCATGGGTGCCTGTACACGAGCGCAGAGGCTGCTCTGACATGCTGTAATTATAGTGCATTGGAGCAGATGCGATTAATTGAGTCTTCTGGAAGGTGGCAATTACCATGCTCCAGTAGTTTCCTGTGTCTTGTGTATCAGCATCCCCATGCTTCAAAATGGCAGCAGGGATGCTTGAACAAAAGCTCATTTGATAAACTTTAGTTCAAGTGCCCCCCGCCACCATTTTGAAGCCTGGGGATGCTAATACACAGGATGCTGCAGCGCTTTAATTAGAACAGCTCTCAGAGTCGCTCTAATTAAAGCGCCCCTCCACCTCCCCCCACACACCTCTGGAGCACGTGTAAAAGTGCCCCATGTGGCTGACTGGTTATGAATGTGGTTAGGAGCTGTTGTGTGACCATCAGTTGGGACTGCTGTGGAGCTGCTCTGAGTTGGGCTGAGGGCTGGACAGATCCCAAGCCAGGACTAGAGCACAGGGGGAAACGGGGTCCTGAAGAAATCTGGCCTGGTGCAGGCCGGGTCCGGACTCCTCATCGGCCCTCAACAGAAGCCCCAGAAGCATGGGTGAGGTGAGATGCCATGGAGGGGAAGGAAGCCAGCTCTGTCTGGCCACAGCCTCCCAGCAGCAGAAAACAGCCGTATCCCCAGCACCCCGTGGCAACGGGGCATTGATTTATGTCAGCTATGTTTCTGGCAGCCTGCTGGCTCTGTACTGTTGCTAGTCTTGAACCATAATACCTCTGGGATACCCCATGGGGTGAGCTGCCAGGACACCTGGATTCCTGGCTTTGCTGTTGGCCTACAGCAGTGGTTCCCAACTTTTTTTATACTGCGGACCAGAACAAGTGTGGCAGAGCCGGCTGCCTCCTTCCCGGGGCTGCCCCACTGCCCAGCTTTAACCCTGCATGTGACTGCTGGCAGCAGAAGCTGCTTGCCTGCGTGGACAGATGGGGGTCTGAGCAGGGGGCTTGTGCCGTGACCTGGCAGCCAACCCTTTGCAGCCCGGCAGCCAACTCTTTGCAGCCCAGAACTGGCCAGTGGGCCCAGTACTGACCAGTGGCCATTGTTTGGAAACCTCTGGTCTACAGGATGGTTGCAGAGAAGACCCTTCTCCTCTCTGTGTCTGAGTACCCCTAGGGGCCTCAAGGTAGCCTCTACTGATGAGTGTAGGTGGCTGACTGTAGCCCTTGGTTTGGGCTCCAGACCAAGGGCAAGTCTTTCGACTGCCTTAGGCTAAAACCTGCACTGCAGCTCCAGGCCAGAAGAGAAACCTGGGAGGGACTTGGCAGTGGACCAGGGCCATGGGCTTGGGGTCTGGAGTTGGCTATCAGGGAGGAACATGTCCTGGTAGGCGCCTGATCCCAGTCCCTGTGGTCTGCACTGCACAGCTCAGGAAGGCATCTCCTCTCACCCTCTGCCAGGCTTTGGAAGTGAGGGTAAACCTGACCCTGACATGGGGACCAGAATGCAGATCTGGTCCTGGCTCCCTGAGGCTGGAGCCCCTTTGAGCTGCAGTGGCATGGGAACAGCACTTAGCAGGGCTACAAATGAGAGGAGCAGGTTGGAATAGCCTCTATGGCATGGGAATGCCTCAGTCAAGGGGCTCATTGGGCTCTGGGGGACCATGCAAAGTCATCATGTCCAAAACCTACCTTCTCCTAAGCAGAACCAAGTGCACTGAGAACAGTGATTGTCCACCAGCATGAATGGTGTGTGCCCCTGGCAGCTGGGGGAGCATGGCAGTGGTGGGAGTGCGGTGGTGGCAGTGGGAGCGTGGTGGTGGTAAGCGGGGGAGCTCCTGCAGACGCCGCCAGCACTGTCAGCATCAGGGAGGGGAAGGGGTCCAAGGGAGGCGACCACCTGCAGCCACCGCTGGTGCTTTTTTGCAGTGGGTGCACCACCACGCTCAGGGGGTGCATGTGCACCTGCGTGCATCCCCTATGCATCGCCCCTGTCCACCAGGGTGCCATGAAATCATTTTAAATGTGCTGCATAGTCCCACATAATATTAACACTATTTGATGTACATAGACCTACACGATTTGCAAGATAACAGGGGCAACGCGTAGGGGGAGCACGCACATGCACATGTACCCCCTGAGCATGGTGGTGCACCTCCTACAAAAAGGCACTGCCAACAATGTCAGCAGCACCTGTGGGCAGTTGCTGCTCACCACCCCGCCGCTGACACCGTTGGCGGGTCTGCAGGTGGTCACCAACACCTGGTCAGCACTCACCACCCCCCTGCTGTCAACAAAGCTGGTGGCATCTGCGGGAGCTCCGCACTTACCACCACCATGCTCCTGCTGCCGCTGCTGTGCTCCTGCCACCGCCAGTGCAGCCATGCCCCTCCAACTGCCGGGGGCGTGCATTGCTCATGCAAGATAAACATACGATTTTAAATAGGAATCCATAGCGTGAAAACCATTCTGAACTAATGGTCTTTCTGAGTTCTTTGTAACAGAAGAATTGCTCTATTATTTTTCCATAGCCAAGAAATGACTGAAAGCTAAGAGCTGGCATTTACGCAGGGATGCTTTGGGTCTAACGAGAGGCACCTTGAGTCTAAAACTGTTGAGAACCACTGACTTAGACCATCTCCAAGGGAGATGTTGCTCTGAGCTTTTTCCATCCTGCCAGGGAAAGGCTGTCCTCACAACCCACCTACCCACCTTGGTCTTTGCTGCAATTGAAGGCAAGAGCCTCTTGCCCCAGCCTCTAAGGCTCTGGAAAACTACTAGTCATGGCACTCTTATAACTGCTTTGACTCCTGGTGTTGCCCTTCTATGCCCAGGGGAACAAGCTCCAAGACCAATGTGGAACTAGTCTAGCAACTCCCAGGGTCTTTGGTGAAAAAAGAAAAAAAATCAAGATTTTCAGTGGAAAGCTGACACTTTTTGCAAAAATTGTGGGTTTTCTTTGCAATTTTCCACCCAAAAGTTAGGACAGAAAATGATGGCAGAAAATTTCAGGCCAGAAGAGGGAGACAGTGGAAAAGGCGGTGGCATTTCTGCCTATTGTGAAGCTACTGGAGAGAGCACATACAGACTCTGTGCTGGGCTGCTTATTCCCAGACCAGGTACCCTTGCTCACTGACCCATCTCCTGCATAGCAAAAGCTGCTGAATGCAGCATCAGTACTAATGGAGCAGTTATTTCAACCCCTTGTGACCTGGGCAGTTTGGGGGAGGAAATAGGAAGAAAATTCCCCCCAGGGGAGGCGTTCTCTCCATGGGTCCCCACAGGGAACTTCCACTCCTGGTGAGGGGTCCCCCCTCTGCATTTACAAACATGCTGTCTTCTCCTTTTCATCCCCTTCTTCTACTTAAGCTGCTCTGAGATTGGAATCCTCTCCTGGGAGGGCCAGCTGCAGGCCTGGGAGAGGACGTGGAGGGTAGCAGGGGCCTCCTGTGAACAGGGGAAGGGGCTCACAGACTTACCCCTGTCCATTTATTTTAACAAGGTGGAGATCAGGCTGATGTTTCCTCTAACCCAGGGGTGGGCAATTACTTTGGGTGGAGGGCCACTTAACAAGTTTTGGTGAGCTATTGAGGGCTGCATAGGTGGCCCTGCCCCTTGAGTTGTGTTGCCCCACCCCCTTGTCACCATGTTGGGACCAGAAATCCCACCCCTAACCTTGCCCCCCCAAAATACTTTGGGGGGCGGTGTTGCCATCCTACATCCAGAAAAAAACCAAATCATAAGCTAAAAGTCAAACACCTATTATAAAAATATTTTAATTCTATTACAAAAAATATTTTGGTCATGATTTGTGTTTGCATAGTGTATATAGAGGTGACTGCAAAATAACTCACAAATTCTTAGTTTTGTATATTTGTTGGTATGTGTATGTGGTGTGTGTGTATGGTGGGTCTGTGTAGGTGGTGTGGTCTGGGGTAGGTGTGGTCTGTGAGGTATGTGTGGTGTGCGCATATATGGTGGGTGTGTATGTGTGGTAGGATGTGGGGTGTGTCGGGGGTTATGTATATGTTGGGGGTTGTGGGGTCAGGATGGGGGCAGACCCCCTACATTCCCCCCATGGTGTAACAGCTGGTGCTCAGGGTGCAGGTGCCCGGTGGGATGTGACTCCGGCCAGCACTGCACATCAGGGTGAGGGGCGCAGCCTCCCCAGGCTGTCTGTATCACCAGCACTCTGCCAGGCACCTGTGCCCCACTGGGCACCTATGCCCTGAGCACCCTGCCTGCTGCTGCTGGCACTGCCACCACCTGCCAGGGCTGCGCGCTATGGAGGAGTGGGTGGGGGGTCCTCACACCCCTCACCCTCCTTCACACCCACATGCTACCCACCCCAGCTCCGTGCTGCTACACCCCCCTGAGCATGGGCTCCAGCCCCACCATCTGCGCTTCCTCCCAGCTGCAGCCCTGTGCCCGCTGCTTCCCTACTGGCTGCCCGGAGTCAGCAGGAGACCAGGGAAGTGGAGCAGGTCCCTGGTGGGCTGCAGCAGCGGCAGCAGCAGCCCCGCCAGGAAGCTGCATGCTGGCTGGGCCAGGCCCTTCTGCCCACAAGGGTGGGAGTGAGGCAATAGGGTATGTTTGGGTGGTGGGTGTATACGTGGGCGCCTCACTCCCACCCTCGTGAGCAGAAGGGCTGGCCAGGGCACAATTTGTTGGAGGGCCCTGCTGGCTGGATGAAAGTGCTTGGCGGGCTGGATCTGGCCCATGGGTCATATTTTGCCCACCCCTGCTTTAACCCCAGCTTCCCCGCTGAATGAAACAAGATAGTAGCCCCACACTGGGACTGGGGTTCTGATGCCCCTGGTGCTCCACCTCCCTGAAGGAGACCAGAGTGGAGGAAGCATCACCACTTTCCCCCCCTGCCTCCACTGCACAGATAGGGAGCAAAGCCTCAGAAGATGAAGTGACTGGCCCCAGGACACTGGAGGAGCATGTGATGGAGCTGGGAGTCTGACCTCCATTGCTAATGCTGTAATCTTGCATTTATGTCCCGACTCAGGGACCACTATGAAGAGCTCAGAGCCCTCACTCTGGCATAGCCCTGCTATTAGGACACTGTAGTTTAACAGAGAAGTAGGATGTCCTAGAAGCCACAGCACTTCCCTGGGGATGCAGGTTATATCCCAGCTAGGCCCTAGACCTACTGGCTGACCTGGAACATGTCACTTTGCATCCCTGTGCCTCAGTTTCCCCACCTGGGAAGTGGAGCTAGTGCTACTGTCCTTCTTTGGAAAGCACCATGGACCAACAGCAAGGTGTAAGGGGAACTGACTGGATTCTCAGGTGGGTGTCAGGTCCCTGAGTGGGGGTTTCAGAGCACAGCTGGGTGGCTTTCTTGCTCTGGCACGCTAATTCAGTGGCATGAGAGGAAGCTGGAGTCTTGACTTGGGGTGGGCAGAGGCTTTTGTACCCAGGGTAAAGCTGGGTGTCTAGGAGTGGGGGAAGCCAAGATGGGGAAGGGACCCTAGGGCTCTGAGAACAGTTCCCCACAGTGCCACAGACACCCACAGGCAAGTAGCTCCATGCCTCAGTCTCCCTACCTGTAAAAATTGGTGAGGAGGAGGAGAGGCAGCGATAACAATCTCTTGCCCCTCTAGATCAGAAGTTCTCTGGCACCTGCACTGCCCCAGGCTTTGTGCATGTGCAATGTGTAACTGGGCCCCTGCCCCATTACTGAATAGGGGGAGCAAACCTCAGGGCCTGCCAAGCCCCCAGGTACAGACTTATGGGCAGAAAAGGGACCCCTCATGGATCATTTCTACAGTTGGTGACTAGAGAAGTGTGTTTGAAATTCTGGAGGTCCCATTAGTACCCTAAGGACACGTGATCACTTTGAGCCCTGCTGGGGGGCAGGCTCAAGGCATAATGAAGGAGCAGTAAGCCTGGAGCAGAGTAAAGTGTTGGGACAGAGAACCCAGAACTGGCGAGACTTTGTGACCCAAGAGCCCAGAGCCCAGAGTCAGGCAGAGTGCAGGGCCAGAGAGTCCAGAGCCCAGGGTAGGGCAGGTTTTGGGGCTGGGGAGCCCAGAACAGGGTAGCGTTTGGGGCCAGAGAGCCCAGATCAAGGCAAAGTGTGGGGCCAGAGAGCTCAAAGTGCAAAGAGGGCTGGGACCCAGAAGCCAGGTCCAGTGCAGCAGGCTTAGGCTACGGCCACCAGCAACACAAAAAGGGAGCCGAGGCCAGGAAAGGCTGAGTCCCAAGAAGAATATAAAAACCTGAAGCAGCCCGGTGTTGAGTTAGGGCCAAGTGCCCCAAAACACATAACTAGCCCTGGGAGCCAGAGAGTAAGACCAGGCTTGGGAAACCCTTTTTTAAAAACAAAGTAATATCAAGGTGTGGCAGATGAGTAAAGGGGAGTGTGAACTAACAGCAGACTAGGCAAAGGCTGAGCGGCCACCAGGGGGCATCATGGCCACCCCCTGGAACCACCACATGGCTACACTGGTGCATTGGCCAGGAACATCAGCAGTGGGCCACAGATGCATGATCAGGGTCCACCTTAGAGGACCCCTGGGTGTATGCATGATCTGTGGACAAAGAAGGAGATGGAGCAGCTGTTGCAATTGTTAGGCCAGCAACAGGCTTTGGCTAATGAACAGGTGCAGAAGTGGGAGGCCAAGATCGAGGACAGGAGGCATCTGCAGTTCTGCCAAGCAGAGACTTTACAGACACTGGTGCTCAAGAACCAGAAAACAATGATGAGGCTGTTTGCCTATAATGAAGGTGGTTCCTCCTTGAGTACTCCTGGGTATATGACATGTGAGGACAACCTAGAGGCATTCCTCAAGGCCTTCCGTAGGGTGTCTGTGAATTCACAATAGAAGCAGACATAGGTCTCCTGTTTTGGCATGCTGTTGTTAAGGGAGGCCCAAGCTAACTAGAGATGACGCTAACAACTATGATAAAGTGAAAGTGGCAATATTACAGAGGCTAGAAGTGTTGGAGGAAATACATAGGTACAGATTTAGAGCCAGGAAAAGGCCAGAGCCCATCACCCAATGCAGGCTGGGCCCTCTCCTTTACAATGAAGCCAGCAAGTGGCTCTGCCCCAGGGATAGAACCCCTGAGGAGCTACTAAAATGGATAATTTTAGAGCAATTCATATGGGACTTGAAAGACAATATCAAAGATGGGGTGCAAAGACACCAACCTCAGATCCCCAAGGGAGCAATCAAGCTTGTGGAAGACTTTGCCATGGCTGAAAAAGAGTTGAGGCAGGAATAGGAAAGCCCTGGCAACAAGGCTAGAGAAAGGCGCTAAGCAGAAGAGAGAAGGGGGACAAATGGGATGCTATGAGCACTGGATGGACCTAGCAAGGCCTGTTTCCAGTGTGGTCGCATCGGGCGTTTTGTCTGAAGCTGCCCCTGGGGTGAGCCAGAGAAACCAGGACCCACCAGGGTGGCAGGAGCTGCAGCAAGTAAGGGCAAACTCCCGAACACAGAAGAAATGGAAAGCAGCTAGGGAGTCACTCCCCGGGAGGCAAGGGGGTGTGAGGGGCACCACCTATCCCGCCTTGTAGTCAAAGTTAAGGTGGGAATACAGCAGATGCCCACCCTCCTAGATTACAGGTCCGAGCAAACTCTGGTATGGCAGGGGTTATTGCAGGGAGTCCCAGGATGAGTAACTGACTTCCTCACCCTGGTCTGTCTGCATGGCAAGCCAACAAGTTATGACCGAGTGTGGATCCAGATGATCACAGCCAGACACTCCCATATCATACCAGTATGTGTGGTGCCATGGTTGCTGTACCGCATGCTGCTGGGCTGAGATTGGCCATGGTTTTGGGAACTAATGACAGAAGTGATGGGAAGAGAACTCTCTCTTGGCCCTTTCAGGGATACCTCCCCTGAAGCTGACTGAGGGCTTGGTTGGTGGGGAAAGTGGGACAACTTCCGAAGCCAGAGAGGCCACCAGGAGCTCAGAAGTGGACATCAGCGAGATCACTGAATGCAGTCAGCTAACGGTGGAGCAGGTGTGAGAAGATGGATTCTGACAGATCTATGAATAAGGCTTCATAGCCCATAATGATGATACGGTTCTGTGCCCGGACCTTGCTCAGGCATACCCCCAGTTTGAAGTAAGAAACGATTTATTATATCAGGTGGACCAAGGCCCCAATGTTGGGGGAAGAAATAGCTCAGTTGCTCATCCCAAAAATGTACTGGGGGGCATTCATGAAGATTGTGCATGAGCTCCCCAAGGGGGGTCATCTAAAGACAGCAATAAGATCCATGACCACCTGCTCCTTCTTTCTTTTCTTTGGCCAGGGATATACCAAGAGGTGCAGAACTTCTGCAAATCATGTTAGTTGGACAAGGGAGAAGAGATTTACATCATAGATCTTGACTTTAAAAAAGCCTTTGATCTGGTGTCCCATGATCTCCTCATGGAAAAATTGGCCAACTGTGGCCTTGGCGACATCATAGTCTGGTGGCTGGGGAACTGGCTCTGAGGTCGGACCCAGAGTGTGGTAATAGATGGAAGTAAATCATCATGGTGTGCCATGACCAGTGGGGTCCCCCAAGGCCTATACTCTTTAACATCTTTATTAATGATGTAGACATTGGTGTCAGAAGCAGACTGGCCAAGTTTGCCTATGACACCAAACTTTGGGGCAAAGTGTCCACACCTGAGGATAGGCTGGTGATCCAGGCCAACCTAGACAGGCTCAGAAAATGGGTGGACAAAAACCTGATGGTGTTCAACACCGAAAAATGCAAAGTACTCCACCTTGGGAAGAAAAATCCGCAGCACACTTATAGGCTCAGCAGTGCTATGCTGGCTAGCACCACGGCTGAAAGGGACTTGGGGGTCATGATTGACCACAAGATGAATATGAGCCACCAATGCAATGTTGCAGCTGGTAAAGTGAGCAAAACTCTGGCCTGCATCCATAGATGCTTCTCAAGCAAATCCCAGGATGTCATCCTCCCACTGTACTCAGCCTTGGTGAGGCTGCAGCTGGAGTACTGCATCCAATTCTGGGCTCCACAATTTACAAAGGGTTTGGAAAAGCTTGAGAGAGTCCAGAGGAGAGCCATGCACATGATCAGAGGGCAGGAGAACAGGCCCTATGATGAGAGGCTGAGAGCCATGGGACTCTTTAGCCTGGAAAAGTGCAGGCTCAGGGGGGACCTGGTGACTGCCTATGAGTATATAAGGGGTGTGTATCAGGATCTGGGGGAATGCCTGTTCACCAGAGCACCCCAAGGGATGACAAGGTCAAACGGTCACAAACTCCTCCAAGACCGTTTCAGACTGGAAATAAGGAAAAACTTCTTTATTGTCTGAGCCTCCAAGGCCTGGAATAGACTGCCACCAGAGGTAGTGCAGACAACTACTCTGGACTCCTTTAAGAAACATTTGGATGTTTGTCTTGCTGGGATCCTTTGACCCCAGCTGACTTCCTGCCTTTGGGTCGGGGGACTGGACTTGATGATTTTCCAAGGTCCCTTCTAGCCCTAATGTCTATGAAATCTATAAATCTATGAATATTTAGCAGGTCCGGGGTAGCCCCCAAAAACCCTTCTGGTGCCATTGTCACTAATAGAAAGAGCCCTTTGAGAGGGTGGTGGTGGACATTGTCGGGCCCCTCATCAAGAGCACAGTTGGATATCAATACATCCTGGTGGTAGTGGATTACTCCACAAGGTACCCAGAGGCAATACCCCTCAGATGTATTAATATGGTGAAAGTTGTGTGAATATTTTAAGTAGTTCCTCCACAAGTGGGCCTGCCAAAGGAAATATTGATAGATCAGGGCAGCAACTTCATGTTGACGGTATTCCCTGAGATCTGCAAAATGCTGTGCATTAAGCGGCTGTGAACCCTTGTTTACCACCCTGAAATGGATGGATTAGTAGAGCGGGTCAACCAAACCTTGGAGCCCATGTTAAAGAAAATCATAGGGAAGGATCCTAGATACTAGGATAGGATGCTGGCCCCTCTGATGTTTGTGTATCGTGAAGCACCCCAAGAATTGACAGGATTCTCCCCCTTTGAACTGTTATATGGGTACCAACCACAAGGAGCATTAGACCTCTTCAAAGAGGACTGGGAGGTGCAGAAAGGATCAGTCAGAAACCATGTCAGCCACGTGTTGCGAGTTCAGGAGCAACTTAAGGCAGTGCAAGTGGCTGCCAGAGAGAAGTGGCGAGCTGGGCAGGGCAAGCAAGCTGTGGCATACAACTGTCCAGCACAGGAACACCATTTTGAGATCAGGTATCGGGTACTAGTTTTACTATTGGAACAAGTATCCAAGTTAATGGCCTGATGACAGGGGCTATATGAGGTCATTTGGAAGACAGGGTTGGTGGACAAGTGTGGCAGCCTGGCAGAAGAAAGACACGTCAGACATATCACATTAATATGTTGAAGAACTGGAGAGAGAGGGAGGCCTTATTTGTGGCGTCTTACCCAGATCCACAAGAATTGGGCCCCAGGTAAGGAAAAAAGAGAGTGCCACGTTGATGGTCCTGGGGGAGGACCTATCTGAGACTCAGTGGACTGAACTAGAGCAACTGGTGCAGGAGTTCCTGAAAGTCTTCATGGAGGAACCAGGTTCACTCTCTGATCGAACACAGCATAGAGACAAGCCCCAACAAGGTGGTGAGAGAAGGTTGGAGACACATTCCCCCAGAGACTACAGACACTGGTGAAGGAGGTAGGCCAGGTGCTTGCCTGAAGCATCATTCAGAAGTCATGAAGTGAATGGCAGAGCCCCATCATGATGGCTCTGAAGAAAAGATGTAAAACTATGGCTCTGCATAGATGTCTATAGGGTCAACGAGATCGCAAAGTTTGATGCCTACCCCATGCCCCAGACTGAAGACCTGTTGGAGAGGATTGGAGGAGCCCAACTCACCTCCAACCTAGATCTCTCGAAGAGAGGGCAAATTCCCCTGGGATGCTAGTCCCAATTGAAGATGGCCTTTGCCACCCCCTGTGGCTTGTATGAATTTGCGCGGATGCCTTTCGGACTACATGGAGCAGCAGCTACCTTCCAAAGATTAATGGACCAGGTCCAACCCCCTCACCAGAAGTATGCGGCAGCCTACAATGATGATGTGCTAATCTTCACATAGGAGTGGGAGGAGCATCCAAGCTGCCATGAACGAATTCAGGAAGGCAGGCTTGACAACAATCCAAAGAAGTGTGCCCTGGGTGAAAAAGAAAGAAGGTACTTTGGTTTTCTGGTACAAAGAGGGGAAATCAAACCCCTCGTGAACAGGGCAAGCCTTAAAGGACTATCCTCTGCCACATACAAAGAGATAGGTGTGGTCCTTTTTAGGCCTGATAAACTACTACTGCTGATTGATGCCCATGTTCTCAGAGCTCATGGCCCCCCTGATAGAGCTAAGCAAGGCAGCAGCTCCAAAAAAGTTATGGTGTACCAGGGAAGCAGCAGATGCCTTCCACAGGGTAAAGGATGTGCTATGCTTGCAGCCAGTTGTCCATGCACCCAACTTTGGAAAGCCCTTCTTACTGCAAAGGGATGCCTCCAACACAGCCATAGGCGCTGTATTGTCACATAGAGTGGGAATGAACACCCAGTAGCATATATTAGCCGCAAGCTGCACCCCCTGAACGAGTATAAGCTACGATAGAAAAAGAATGTCTGGCTATAAAGTGGGCAATAAAGCGCTTCTGCTATTACCTACTAGGGTGGCAGTTTACTGTAGTAACTGACCATGCCCATCTCCAGTGGCTATACCAGATGAAGGCAGACAATCTCTGGTTGACTTGATAGCATCTGAGTTACAGCCATATGACTTTGTGGTAGAACACTGCCAAGGAAAGCAACACAGTAATGCCTATTTGTTTTCACAGAACAGCAAGGAAGAGAAGGACCAGTGAAGGCAACAGGACCGTAATTCCAAAGAAAAGGTTGGACCCTGTAACAGAGCCCCTGCCCCATTATTGAGAAGGGGGAGCAAACCCCAGGGCCTGCTGGCCAGCCAAGCCCCAAGGTACAGACTTAAGGGCAGAAAAGACTATACTTTCAGGGATCATTTCTAAAGTTGGTGATTCAAGAAGTGTGTCTGAAATTTTGGAGGTTTCATTAGCGCCCCAGGGGCACATGATCATCTTGAGCCCTGCTGGGGGTAAGCTTAAGGTGTGCTGAGGGAGAAGTAAGCCCAGAGCAGGGTAGAGTGTGGGACCAGAGAGCCCAGAGCCTGGAGCATGGCAGAATGCAAGACTGGAGAACCCAGAGCCCAAAGCAGGGCAGTGTTTGGGGCCATAGCACCCAGAGTGTGAGGGCAGAGAGCCCAGAGCCCAAAGAGGGCTGGGACGCAGAAGCCAGGTCTGGTACAGTGGGCCTAGGCTACAGGTACCACTGACAGAAAAAGGCAGCTGAGGCCAGGAAAGGCTAAGACCCAAGAAGAATATTAAGACCTGAAGCACCCTGGTGTTGAGTTAGGGCCAAATGCCCCAAAACATGTAACTTGCTCTGGGAGCCAGAGTGAGACCAGGCTTGGGAAGCCCTGGGGCAACCTCCCTTTCCTTTAAACAGTATAACATCAAGGCGTGGCAAGAGAGTGAAGAGGAGAGTGAACTAACAGGGCAGATCAGGCAAGGGCTGAGTGGCCACACCCTGAGCCGAGCACCGGGTTATAAACACTAGGCACAACTGGGCCCTGGTCTTGCCTGGGGTCTCCAAGCTCACAAGCCTATTGGGTGCACTTGATAAATGTGGGCCTAGGCCCACCACAAATATCTATAAGCTTCCCTTAAAAAGGGAGGCCACTGAGAGTGCAACAACTGATTGTTTGAGACACAAAAGAAAAAAGTAACAGGAGTGAGGGTTACAGGTTCAAATCAAGGAATTCAGAAGGGGACACTGAGCAGAGCATACAGGTCAGTGTCTACCTCCTGGAATGAGTCATGGGAGCTTGTGGATGCCAACCAGAAACCCTGCCTGGGGACATGACCGGAGGAGCAAGAGGAAGACAGATCCACCCTTGCTCAGGTTCCTCCTGGCCAGAAATTCCTAGCTCGTCTTATAGATGGTCAGCTTGGCCAGAGCCAGGAGGAAGCTGACCAGGATGTCCTGGGGCTTGGTGGGGCCATGGCCAGGGAATACATAAAAGAAAAGGTGCAGGGAGAAGTGCAGCCAGAACCTCAGCAGGAGGTTCTGGAGGAGGTGGAAGAGGGTCTGCAATCTGGTGCACTTGAGGTAGGCATGCGCCAGGGTCTCCCTCTGTTCGCAAAATGGGCAGGTGTTGGGGGTGTCTGTAAAGCACACCAGAAATACTTCAAGCTCACAAGAGCAGCAAAAGTGGTATCCTTCTTGCTAGCTGGGTGTCCCATTCCC
This sequence comes from Alligator sinensis, assembly GCF_000455745.1. NCBI lineage: Eukaryota > Metazoa > Chordata > Crocodylia > Alligatoridae > Alligator > Alligator sinensis. Next base: position 247,530 of record NW_005842771.1, read on the forward strand.
CAGCTGCTCTGACCCCTGTCCCCCCTCATGCCATAATACCTGGGGAGGTGTGACGTAATCCACCACGTCCATGACCTGGTTGGCGTATTTGCCAAAGCCCTTGACCTTTGTCACCACAGAGGATTCGATAGCTGTGTCCCGCACCTGGTATGCCTTCTCATGTAGGAACACCCAGCTGTTGGTAGAGAGGGGCAAGACAGCTACATCAGGCTAGGGACCAGCCAGAGGGGGATGCACTCCTGAAAGACCAAGGGTAGTGGGGCAGAGGAGGGGCAGATCTGGGGTGCGGAAGATAGGTGTTGCCTATACTTTGCAGACAGCTCACATAACTTTAATGCAAGCTGCACAATATTTGGGAGTATGGGGGTTCTTTAAAGCTCCACCTGCTGGAGTCATGTTATTTCCTAAGACGTTACATCTACATGGGGCAGTTTTTTCCGGATGGATTTATGTTTCCTGCACTTCAATGACCTTGAGTCTACACAAAAGAGCACTTTTTTCTAATCAACTTCTAGCCCTCACAGTAGAAAAAAGAGCTCAAAAACAGTCCCCTGGGTGCCCTGCAGCAAGGGAGAAGGCGAGATCAACTTCTAGGATAAAAAAGCCCTCATGACTTCTGAAGGCATCTCGTAATTTTGGGGCAGTCAGACTAATGATTCTGGACTGCCTGTGATCAGCAGTGCTGCCTGGAGAGGGTGAGGAGACACTTTGCTACCTATTGACAGGTCATTACCCTTTGCAAAGCAGCAGGAGATGTTATCCTCTCCCTGTAGAGGAATGGCTGAGCTGAACTGGGTCAGTGCTCTGAAGCCTGAGCCTGGCCCTCCTTTTTGATACCATGCTGCCCCCTAGTGCCCTCCAGGGGAATTATTTCCGTGCCTATTTTCTTTCCTCCAGCTATGGACCTAGTGCAGGGGTAGGCAATTATGTTGGGTGGAGGGCCGCTTACTGAGTTTTGGCAAGCCATCAAGGGCTACATGACAGGCAGCCAGGGGCAGATAAATATTAATTTTCTAAAATTTTTAGGGGCCCCACGGGCGAGATAGAATGGCCTAGCAGGCTGCATCCGGCCTGCGGGTCACATTTTGCCCACCCCTGACCTAGTGGGTAAGGTGGGTTAGAGTCCAAGGGGTTTAAGAACTGTGTCCCATTTCTAAAATATGACTCAAAAGCCCAAGGGGCAGATTTCCAATGGAGCCCATATTTCTTCCCTTCCTTATGGCATAACTAGAGCCAGATTTCCCAAAGCAGGCAGCAGCTGCCACTGTGATAGTTACAGGCAGGATTTCCGGAAGAGTCTGCTACCCTGCCCCATGAGCCATGTCACTAAGCTGCCCTTGCAGCTAGAAAAGTCTGCCTGGTAACACAGGGGTAAGAAGCATATAACAAGGAGATTTGTGCCAGATTTGACATTCCTGATCTGCCTGAGACTAAGAACAAAGGGAGATTGCCAGCTGACAGAAATACCATCAAAGGGCACCACAGGCCCCCCAGCCACTGGCTGCTGCCTCAAACCCACCTGCTTGACAAATGACTGCCTAAACACTTACTAGACATACAAAAAACTAGAACTCTTACTAGACTGTTTAACTTACTGTTAGTTTAGTGTTTGGAGTTTAGTGTTTATATCTGGTTTAATAAAGTTTGCTGTCAAAGAGTGGAATGCTCCTGTCCCACCGCATATTCCTTCCTGTCTGAGCCAGCCAGAGTTTATTGGTGCAACAGGGGAGGGTAAAAGACCAGCATGAGGCCTGTGAGTCCCTTGCTCCCTTTACATGCACTCCAGGGCATGGGGCTGGCTAGGGGTCACCCTACCAAGGGTCACCTGCTCTGCTGAGCTCCCAGCTGGAGCTGGGAAAAAGGTTTTAGCAAAGGCCCTTGTATACTGGCTAGCAAAAGGCATTTCACAAATTCATTGCAATGTACAGGCAGTCCTCGACTTACAACGTTTCAAGTTACAACATTCTGCACTTACAACGTTTATGAATTGACACCCTGTTTCAGCTTTATGATGTCAGATTTGACTTTACAACAATGCGATGCCACGCCAACAAACAAGTTCGCTGCATCGCTCATCTCCTGGAAAACATCTGTCCAAACTTCCTTGGACACTTTCTTTAAGAAAGCAGGCAAGACTCCAGAAAAACCTGCAGCCAAGACTCCCGAGAAGACTCCAGCCAAGAACCCTTCAAAAAGTCCAGCCAAGAGCCTTTCAAAAAGTCCAGCAAAGTCACCTCAAAGAAATCCTTCCAAATCAATGTGATTGCTATTTACAATATAAATACATTAACGTCACTATATTACTCATCTATAATTGATTGAGTACAAAATTGTGGGGTATTTTTAGTGAAAATTGGGTATGGGGCCTTGGTTCAGGAACCAATCCCGCATTTATAACATTGTTTCTTATGAGACAATTGGTTCTGAGTTACAATGTATCAACTTAAGACCCATTTTTCAGGAACCAATTTTGTCGTAAGTCCTAGGACTGCCTGTGCAACAAATAAACAAAAACCTCTGCAAAGCAGCAACAACCCCCTGACAGAAGCACACCCAAAGTAGCCTGTGCTGGCATTTTGGAAGGGAAACATGGATTTTTCTATCTGCAGTGACATTTCATCTTGCAGTTCCCTTCAGTTTTACTAAAAATCCCTTCCATGTATTAGAAGAAGAGGTTAGAAAAGATCACTGTCATGTGCAATGTGACCTCAGACTTGGGCAGTGGGGTGGCAAGGTGGTAGCCCAATGGGGTAGGATGGCAAGTGGGTAGCCCAATAGGTTTGCTAAAAATATAATTCATTTTGGGTTGACCCGAAACAGTTTTTTGGGTTTTGTTTTAAAGATTTTTTTTCAGGACTGTGAAAAAACAAAACAGCTGTTTGTACAACTCTGCTCCCAGGCTTCACCAGGCTAAAGAATGGGTACCTCTACCCCCTCCCTCCCCTGGGGTAGGTATCCTGACAGTGCCATCTGCCAGTAGACCTCTTCTATGGCCCAACCAGATCTAAATGTAGGCAAGGGAACAGTGCCTTTTTAGTACCTCAGGAGTTAATGCCCAGCCTTCCCCTGCATGCCCCCTAGGGATGGGGAAAGCCGTCCAGCTGGCACCCGCAGGCCATTTGGCTGCTAATGGAGCTCTGACTGCTGTCATAAATCAGCCAGCTCACATTTGGTACTGCCAAGGCATTAATGGGGGTTGCAGGGGGAGCCATATCCTGCTATCTACCCAGAAATGTAATTGGGGGTTCTCCCACATAGTCACACACACATACTTGCACATGGACTGTCACACCTTGTGCTAATCCTCACACCCTGTCCCCTTTCCTTACTTACTGTCTCCCATTACCCCTTCTTTCCACACACACACACACACACACACACACACACACACACACACACACACACACACACACACACACTTCTCCCTTAACCTGCATTGTCAGTCTTCACTTTAACACAAACCTGATCACATCTCCTTCCTCAAATATACACACCCCATCAACCCATAACCCGAACTGTCACCTGTCACTTAACACCCATCTCATAACATCTTCTTCCACATACACACCCTGTCATCCCTTCCTTCCTCCCTCTCTCTCACACACACACACATCAATTGGTAACCCACACTGTCATACTTCATGTTAACATACACCCCATGGCCTCTTCTTTTTCACACATACAAGTGTCAATCCACCAATCACACTGTCACCCATCACATTAGGATGCACAAAGTCTTCTTTTCCTCACCTCACTCCCCTACCCCATTTTCCATCTCTTGCACAGTAACCATTCCCCCAACACACATGTATTGTCACACCCACCACTCTTACAGTCCTTTACTCCCAGGGTCACAGTCACCCCAAGATTCACATGCATCCATCCACCCATCTGAGGTTTGCAAAGGCACCTACACACACTTACACCCATACTGTTGTCACTCCTACACTCATGTAAACACATTCACCTCCCCCATGTGGTCACCCCCTAAACTCATGCAAACACTTCCGCCTCCTCCATGTGGTTACCCCTTTCATCACAGGCAGCAGAAGACTGGCACTAACAGGGCTCAGCCCCCTCAAACGCAGGGTAGTGGGTAGGGCTACAAGGCAGCCTAGCCGTGGGCTTCAGGTGGCTGTAGCAGGGGTGGGAAGAGTCACACATGCAGCTAGAATTGCAGCTCGGCCTGTGGATCACTGGCTGCCCAGCATGGCAGGCAAGTACCAGTCAATTTGGTGAAGGGGAAAGGGCTGTGTTGGGGGGCAGATCGAGGCCCCAGTGCTGAGGGAGGGAGTGGGGCACAGGCAGGGGCAGGGATAGGGTAAATGGGGCCCTGGCTGGGCCAGGTGGTAGGAGAATCAAAGCCTGGGCGGCTCCTCCCCAGTCTGTGTGTGGGGTGGAGGTGGCTGCCACTGCACACTGTGCATTATACCCCACTGCACCTGCCCTGGGAGCGGCGCAGTGCCACATGCCTGCCGCTGCTGGGCTGCGCCCTACCTCCTGCCCGCCCAGTGGCAGGACACACGTGGATTTGTGTGGCTTGGAGGCAGTGGCAGCAGGGAGCAAAGCCCTGTGCATAGCAGCAACCACCTCTGCCAGGGTGCGCATAGTGGTGGGAGCCCTCCTCACCCTTGGATGAGCTGCCTGGGCTGACTGTCCCACAACCTGGCCTGGCTGGGGCCCCATTCACCCCAGCCTCATACCCTGCCCGTGCCCCACTCCCTCACCATGGGGGCCTCGATCTGCTCCCCACAGCCCTTTACCCTCTCCCCACCCCTTCCCCCACAGACTTACTTACTGGGGGGGGGGGGGGGGGGCACGATAACTCTCAAC
>NW_005842771.1:252393-269034 GCF_000455745.1 Alligator sinensis
GGGGCACATGCATGCTCAGCACCCCCAAATAGTTTTTTCTCCCTCCGCCTATGCCTTTCACATTTGCGCAGGAACACACACTGGCACCCCTTTTCACAGTCACTGTCTCACCCCATCCCATACATGTGTGATCTTCTCACCACTCCTTCCCACCCACAGCCATTGCCTCTGGACACATCCATGCAGAGACTTCCACCACCCATTCACCCTGAGGCATTCTTGCTGGTCCCCATGACAGACTCTGCCACCATGCCGGTGAACACAGTGGCTGGGTTTGCACATTCCCCCTTAAGGGTTGATGGGGGGTGTTTGCGGGAATTAGGACAGGGTAAATGAACCTGAACCCATGGTTTCTCCATACAACCCCCCTACATGCATACACACATACATGACTACACACGCATGCATTTATGCACAAACATACCATGCATGTCGATTCAGAACACTGGTGGAGCCAGGGGATAGTTGAGTCTCCATGGCCAGAGGGAGACAGCGCTTGGCACTCTGAGTTGGAGCAGTGGGAGCCTGGACACTTAATCCCACAGTCCTGCCCTTGCAACCCCCTCTCTGATGTCAATGCCAAGAAGGTCCCAGGGAACCCTGGGCTGTGTGTGATGTAAATCCTTCACCCTAGGCACCTGCCTCAGCCTCCTTTCTGGTTGTATCTGCCTAGAGTTCACTTTCCAGCCCCGCTCGTCTGCACTGCCTTGTGCTCCTGCTTGTCATCATCCCTTTATCTTCTCTCTCCCCTCCAATCCTGAATCTCACCCTCCTGCTCTGGATGCTCAGCTCCACACCATCTCAGTTCACCTAAATGCCTCTCACTCCTTGGGAGCTCACATATGCTTGTCAACATAGAGTCCCAGGACAGCTCTGGGTAGAGGGGACTCTGGAGTTGCTAAGGCCACCCTCTTCCCCTGTGTAGAGCTGTCTGGCTGTTCCCAGGCTGGGGAAAGGTGGGGGTTGGGAAGGATGGGAACTCACTGCAGGTGGGGGGTGAGTCAATCATATTCCACCCTGCCCAGCAAGTACCCCTTCCACCCACCATTTACACGTGTGCTTGTGGAGGCGTCCTCAGAAAGGATTCTGTGTTAGGGTGGGTCAGCCTGTCCCTGCCCCCTGCCCTTTCTCCTTCAGGAGCAGGGATCACGGCTGGACAGGTCTCTGCTGGAGGGGACCTCTTCTCATCTTCTGGGGTTCACCCTGTTCCAGGCTGGAACCAGTCACAGGTTGTCAGGGTGCTGGCCAGGCCAGTGCTGAGCTCCTTGCACTTACCCGATGAAGTATGAGACAATGAGCAGCTGCACGGCGCGGTTGATCACACCGATGGTCCAGCTCTTCACCACCACTGACTTGGTGGTCTCATAGGTGAAGAAGTTGGCTACACAATTCATCCCGGAAGAGACCGTGGGCATTTGGTACAGCGTGGGAAGAACTGGCTAATGCCTGCTAGCCCCGTCGAGATGGGATGCTGAGACCAAGGCAGGGATGGGAGATCAGTGGAGTGATGGGTGATGCTCTCAGAGCTACTTGGGAGGGCTGCTCCTTTAAACCTGGGATCCAGATGGTAGCCTTCCTCTGCCTTGCTGCTACTCTGGGCAGGCTGGAGCTGAGGGACCCCTTTATACAGTCTCCACCCCCATTCTCAGAGGACGGTGATGCTGGTGGGGAGAGGCAGGAAAAGGTGGGGCTTCATAGCCTGTTCATTGCCAAGCAGCTTCCCTGGTGTGTGCAAGTGAGTAGGTCCTTAATGCACCTGATGATTCCAGAGAGGAATCCACTTAGCGCATCTCAGCTCAGCAGCTTCTCCCTGACCAGCCGTGCCAATGTCCCTTACCCTCAGTTAACTGCCCCTGCCATCCCAACTCTGTGCCAACAGGAAGGGGGAGGAAGCTAAGCAAATACAGATCTCTCTGGGGACAAATCAGCAGCTGGTGAGCAGCAGGTAAAAATGGTCCCTGAAGACTAACATGGTCCATTTACCCGCAGAACAGGCACGTGACCAAGCCAGATGCCCGCCTTGCCTGTGTTATGCCTCTTAACATGCCTAGCTCTGCTTCTTGAAGGGTGAGGGAGGTGTTTATCCCTCCAGAGCTCATGCAGGCCTTAATTGCAGTCTCTCTGCTGAGACCGCATGGAAAGGACTCATCTGATTATTGGAGGTTGACAACCCCCTCCTCCAGTCCTCTGTCACAGCTACAGGGACAGATTGGCCATGCTACCCACTAGGCTTTGTGCTTGCACCACAATGAACTCCCAACCAGCCAGCCATGTGGGTTGGAGCGTTAGAGCCTCGTGCAGAACGTCCGGGAACGTCGGCTCTGCTGGGACACGGTGTGTGATGGGAACGACAGTTCCAGCAAGCACACACAACGTATCATGGAGCTCCACTCCACTGCCCCTTCCTTGCCCCTTGCTTCAGCAGGGCTGGTGCCTGGTGTAATCACCCACACACGGAAGGGCAGCCTGTGGTGGCAATGCAGTGTGACGGTGACACGAGTGTTGCTGTGGGATAGTAGAGAATAGTGTTGGCGCCGGGCCCTCCCGGTCACAGCAGCTCATGCTCTGGAGGTGTTGGTGCCCTCACACTTCGTAGGGGCCATGAAGGCTCCCCTGGACACACCCCGCGGCGCTTTCACCCTGCAAGGGGAGGGGGAGCACGCAACCCCTCTGCTTCTCCCCAGGGGCTGGCCCCACAGCCAGAAGGGTGGGCAGGGGGGCTTGGCAGCGGTGATGCCACAGCTGGGCGTCATGATGTCACCACGCCACGTGGCCACCCTGTGACGCAAGAACCATCCTGAGGTTGAGGACGCGTCAGCCCGGGACACTGACCAGGCGGGGGTCGCCTTAACAGCCCCGGGGGAGGGGGGGGGGCTCTGCCCAGAGCTCTCCCAGGACTCTATGGCGACAGGCGCCGCGAACCCCGCAGCAGCGCCCCCACAGCCGCCACCTCCTCCCAGCCCTACGCAGGGGATTCGGCCGCCAAGCGGCCTCTCTAGCCTCAGGCCTCCGGACACTCTATGCTCCCGAGCGCCTGCCCCCGGCGCGCCCTCTCTCGCCGGAGGCCTCCCACAGCTCTATGGTAGAGCTGGCGGCCTAGAGCGGCTTGCGGCGTCGCCATGGCCGCCCGGGCCGGAAGTGGGGGCGCCTTCCGGTGGCGGAAGCTTCGCGCGGGGTTCGTGTTGCGCAGGCGGGAAAGTGACCCCCGGTGAGCGGGGGAGGCGCGGGGCAAGGGTCGGGGATCGGGCGGAGGGGGATTGCCTCCCCCGGCTACGTGGCCCCCCCCGTGCCGCGCACCCCGGGTGGAGGGTGGGGTGTGCGGGGCCCGCTCTGCCCCCTCCCCCCCGCGGGGCCGCCTTGGGCTCATCCCTCCAGTCTCGCCGCCAGGTGCCTCCGGCTCGGCCGACGCCCGGTGCTCGCCGGCTGCAGCGGGGTGCTGACGCCCCTGGGCGTCTTCCCCGCCGGGTCCCGCCGCCCCAGGCGCTGCCCTGCCAGCCGGGCGCGGGCCGCAGGGGGCAGGAGCCGCCATGGCCGACACGCTGGAGTTCAACGAGATCTACCAGGAGGTGAAAGGGTCCATGGTGAGCGGGGCGGGGGACCCCGGGGCTGCCCCCAGGCTGAGCTGGACAGCTGCAGGGCGCAGTGGAGGGGGGGACCGCATGGCACCTGCTGTAGGGGCCTGGGGCACGTGGCCCAGCTTCTCGCCTGTCTCCTTTTTACTGTGTGCTTCAGGCTCAGGAGGCTTGCCCTGTGTCAGGCCCTTAAATTCGGGACCTTCTCCCCATTTCCCTGGAGGGAGGTAGTGTCCTGGAGTCTGTGCTGACACCAGCGCTTGGGACTGGGGCTGGCTTACTTTCAGAGGAGGCACAACATGATCGGACCCTGTTTGGTTTAGCATCTGTGGGGTAATAAAGGGGCTTTGAGGCTGTCCAGGGGACTGAGGCCGTAGCCCCAGAATCCTGCCTGCGTTCCCAGCTGGCATTTTATCTGGGGAAGGGAAGACTCATAACTTCCTGCCCTAAACTTCTGAATCGGGTTGTGGAGGTTGTGGGAGGGGTCCATGACTTGAGTGATTGCAGCATGGGATCTGGCTTGCACAAGAAATTTAAGATTGAGGTGTGTCCGTTTGTTGGTTGACCACATACGTGTGCAGGGATTTAAGCTTCATAAGCTAACTTATCTGAGTCCCGGGACATCTGAATGTGTGGCTGCAGTTCCCACAAATGTTCCCAACTGATTCACGTGCCTGTGAAATACGGCTGAGCAGGGTTCTTGTCCCAAATGGTCGGTTGTTTTTTAAGCCAAAACAGGGTGTGAATGCAGGGCGCACACTGCCAGTTTGGTTGGTTGTGTCCCAAACCATGGAGCTCCTGTGGGAGTCATTGTTGGAGGATGAGGAATGGCTGATTTTGGGGTGCCTCTTGCCCAGGGAGTGGGGGTTGCTGGTATGTTACATCTGGCCTGCAAGATGCATACAGTCTTATTTTCAAAAGGAGCGGTAGTGAGGCCTCCTTGGCTCAAATGTAAGAGGATGGTTGGCTTCTACTGGTGATTCAGGGAGCGCTCCCTGGCTCTGTCCACTTTGTTCATATCTTGCTCATGGGCGATGGCCTGTGTGGGGGAGGTTCTGGCTCCTGCCCACCAACCTCTGTGTCTCTTCCTGCCAGAATGATGGGCGGTTGCGCCTGAGTCGCCAAGGTGTGATCTTCAAGAACAGCAAGACAGGCAAAGTGGACAACATCCAAGCTTCGGAGCTGTCGGAGGGTGTCTGGCGCCGTGTGGCGCTGGGCCATGGTCTCAAACTGATCACCAAAAATGGCCACGTCTACAAGTATGATGGTTTCAGGGAATCGGTGAGTCCTTTTCTTTTGATAGTGACCAGGGTCAGAGGTGGCAGCTGGTGTCCTTGTGGGGGAGACCTCCTGCCTTCTCAAGAGTGGAGGGGGGACCACATGCCCCCCCCCCTCCATATGGTCTCTTAGCCTCTTGCTGGATGCTAGGCGTGCAGCTCATGCCCTCATGAGTGTTACATCTTGTTGGGTTCTAGTCATGCACTCATTCCTCCTACCGTCTGTGTATCTTTTTCCTGGACCATACAGTTTGTTGTGACCTTTGGCTCTCAGCTTTTCTGTGTGAGCTGCCAGTGCTTTCTGAACCTGAGTCTCTCCCTATGAACTGTCCAGCAAAGACTCAGTACTGGTAACACCTCCTCCCTGCTGTCCTTTCAATATAATAACAGGGTCTACCCCAGGGGTGGGCAATTATTTCGGGCGGAGGGTCACTTACTGAGTTTTGGCAAGCTATCGAGGGCCACATGACAGGCAGCCAGGGGCAGATAAATATTAATTTTCTGAATTTTTTTTATGGGCTCCGCGGGCCGGATAGAATGGCCTGCGGACCGCATTTTGTCCACCTCTGGTCTACTCTGTGCTTCTTGGTAAGCACTACAAATTACAACCAGGCCATCTCCTGGATGAGTATTCCTGCTAGAGTCTCCTTCAGCTGCTCTGTCATCACTCCAGGGGCATTGCTGTGGTACTAATGTTAGTCTGTTCTCTCGGAGAGGAAGGAAGTCCAGTGCTTTGGTATGGGTTGGGGTAAGAGGTATGGCTTAAGCCAGAGGTTCATAATCACTTTTCATCTATGTTTTCTCTCCCACTTAGGAGTTTGACAAACTCTCAGATTTCTTTAAATCTCACTATCGCCTAGAACTGGCAGAGAAGGACCTGTGTGTGAAAGGGTGGAACTGGGGAACTGTGCGGTTTGGAGGTGAGTTGGGGAGAAGTTGGATGGGAGGGAGTGGAATTGGGGCACATCTTTGGCGCTGCAGTGAAACTATTTTGGCCCTACTGCAAATGATGCGTGCTCGCAAGAGTGAAGCTGAGAGAGAGGAACCTGCTGTTCTGCCCTTTTGTGCAGAGGCATTTTGCTTTTGGCCATGGTTGAATAGAAAAGATCAATGAAAGGTGAACCTGCTCATGAAAGGGCACTGGCTGGGATCCCCCACTGTGTGGGGCAGTCTGGTGACTCCTGCCAATCTATTTGGTTTCCACTGCTCTGTGCAGGCCAGCTTCTCTCCTTTGACATTGGGGAGCAGCCAGTGTTTGAGATCCCTCTCAGCAATGTGTCACAGTGTACAACGGGCAAGAATGAAGTGACGTTGGAGTTCCATCAAAATGATGATGCTGAGGTGTCCCTCATGGAGGTGCGCTTCTACGTCCCTCCCACACAGGAGGACGGTGTGGACCCTGTGGAGGTACGTGTAGGCCAGGAGGGCTGGCAGGCAGGGCAAGGGTGAGGGGAAGCCTCTGCTAACCCCACTTCCTTTCCTCCTTTCCCTCGTATGAGATAGGCGTTTGCCCAGAACGTGCTCTCCAAGGCAGATGTCATCCAAGCAACTGGGGACGCCATCTGCATATTCCGGGAGTTGCAGTGCCTGACGCCACGTGGTCGCTACGATATTCGCATTTACCCCACTTTTCTGCATCTGCATGGCAAGACCTTTGACTATAAGATTCCCTACCCCACCGTGCTGCGGCTCTTCCTACTGCCCCACAAGGACCAGCGGCAGATGTTTTTTGTGGTGAGCATCCCTCCTTTCTCAGAGTGCAGACAGCTCATCCCCTGGTCTCTAAGCTTTGAACTATCTTCAAAGACCCAGTAAATCTCCTTTGTGTCAGGATATGGGGTGTGATAGGGGTAGAGAGCCTGGTGAAGAGAGAGGAGCACTCATGTTGTTGTGGAGGTAGGGGTTTGGGGCAGCATAGTGGGGAATGGGATTTTGAGCTTTGCTCTTCTAGAAGACTCTGGCTCTAGCCTGACCACAGAGCAGAGGATGCTGGTTAGCTCAAGAGAGTTGTGAGAAGGACATGGGGCCTTTCCCCTTCTGCGGGTACTGGTTTCAATCTGTCCCAAAGTCAGGAGGGACTGACTGGGCTCTGGGTTGGGGGTGGAATAGGAGGATTGTGGACATCCCTCACCTCACCCTGTACTTGGCTGCTTCTCCAGATCAGCTTGGACCCTCCGATAAAGCAGGGCCAGACGCGCTACCACTTCCTGATCCTGCTGTTCTCCAAGGATGAGGACATCTCTCTGACTCTTAACATGAATGAGTGAGCATCCTTCCCCCACACTTTGCAGCCCTGCTTAGTGCCCCAGCCAGGGTCTGTCTGCTCCTGCTGCTTTTACCTTGTTTATGGCAGGAAGCTTCAGCCTTTCATCAGTCTTAGAGGACCCTGACTGCTTGGTCCAAGAGCCTAGTGATCCTCACCCATATGGCTCTGATTCACAGACTCTTTCAGAGCTGCTTGGGGAGTGGCCTTTTGATGTGTGGAGGCTAGAAGAAAGGAGTGGACACCCCTCTCCCCCCTTTACTTTGGTGTAATATACTATAATCCTATGTGGGAATCCTATTCTGGGAAAACCTCAGTAAAATATATCGGTGTAGATGTCTTGTGTCCTCAGCTATCCCAGCGTAGCAGTTGGTTCAATGCAAACTGGCACTGTAATAATGCTTACTGCAGCATCTGTCCAGAGATCACTTATAGTCTGTGGTCTGGACACTAGTGGCATTTTATATTGGTGTTAACGTGCCTTATGTCCAGGACATCATTCTTTTGGTGTTCTGGGAGCAGATGTGGTTGTCTTATTTCCCCTGGTCTTCTCGCTAGTCCTGCTTTTACCATGTGCGGAGGCCTCTTTGTGATCTGATCTCTCTGTTGGTACAAAATCTCCTGGGCCTCTGGGTGTCTGTGGGTTCAGACTTATCTCTCTTCTTACTGCTGACTTTCTGTTCTGCCCCTTAGGGAGGAGGTGGAGAAGCGATTTGAGGGCCGGCTCACGAAGAATATGTCCGGCTCCCTGTATGAGATGGTCAGCCGGGTCATGAAAGCGCTAGTGAACCGCAAGATCACTGTACCTGGCAACTTCCAGGGGTGAGGCATAGTGTGTGCTGGGGGGTGGGTGTTGGACCCTGCAGCAGGAAGACCCAGTGTTTTGGGGCATGGGGAATGGGATGTTAGGCTTTGCCTGACTGAGACTGACTCTGGTCTGGCCCCAGAGTAGGGGGGCTGCTTAGCATAAGAGGACAGGGAATGGTCTGCATAGCTTCTTTCTAGGGGGTATTGGTTTCAGTTTGTCCCAGGTCAGGTGGGACTGACTGGTTCTGAGGCAGGGGCGGGCAATTATTTCAGGCGGAGGACTGCTTATCGATTTTTAGCAAGCTGTCGAGGGCCGCATGGGTAGCCCCGCCCCTTGATAGGTACCCTGCCCCTGGTTGCCGTCTTGGGACTAGAAGTCCCGCCCTCTAAGCTCTGACCTTTGCCACCAGAAGTCCCTCCCCATGTTCCCAGAAGTACTCCTTTCAGCGAGGGGTTTTGCCATCTTGGAACTGGAAAAATACCAAATTATATTCTAAAAAGCAAACATCTACAACATCCATTAATTTGATTTCAAAAAACATTTTCGCCTTGATTTACATGTGTTTGTGTGGTGTGCATAGAGGTGATTGCACAATAGTTTATATTGAAGTCTCACACTTGTATATTGTGGGGGGGTGGGTGTAGGTTTGTTGGGGGCTGTGGGCATGGTGTGGATATGTGGGGTGTGGGTGGGTATGGGGTTCTTGGGTGGGGGACTGTGTGGAGGGAGGGTGGCTGGGGTTTGTGTATGGCAGTGTGAAGGGGGGGTGTGGGGATAGGGAGAGTCCCACACGCACATGAACACGCACACTCTGCCCCTGCCTACACGTGTGCATGCACACACACACTGCCCCTGCCAACATGCAGGCACGCATCCCCGTACCACTGGGGCCCTGTGCTCCCCGGTCTGGCCATGAAGCCCGGAGCACCATGTGGTGCTGGAGCAGGGTGAGGGCAGGAAGCAGGGAAATAGCTGGGGGTGGGTGTGGCTGGGCTCCTGCCTCCTGCTGTCAGCTCTCCCTGGGTTCTCCTGCCCAGTGCCTATTGTCTTTGACAGGCAGCCAGGAGCAGATAAATATTTTCTAAATATTTTAGGGGGTCCCGCGGGCCAGATTTTGCCTGCTCTTGCTCTGAGAAGACTCAGAGCTGCCCCCGTGGGAGAGATTTCAATGGTCCATAAGCTGCTGTGCCCAAGACAGTGGTACTAAGCTCTCTCTTCTCGCATTGTGACACAGAGCTGCCTGTGAGAAGGGTTTCAAATATGATGGGGGAGGGCTTCTGCCTCACAGTGCCAAGAGCTGAGGCTTCTTATCTTGATGTGGCTGACCATGCGAGTGTTTGGGGAGAGTGGGGATTGCCCCTGTATGACTGGACTTTGGGCAAGTGCCTGCACATGGACCTTTTATGTGTATAACCCAGCTGTGTGTTCCCTCCCTGGCCCGCACAGGCACTCAGGGGCCCAGTGCATCACCTGCTCCTACAAGGCCAGCTCAGGGCTGCTGTACCCACTGGAGCGTGGGTTCATCTATGTGCACAAGCCCCCTGTGCACATCCGCTTTGACGAGATCTCCTTTGTCAACTTTGCCCGTGGGACCACTACCACCCGCTCCTTTGACTTTGAGATTGAGACCAAGCAGGCCACACAGTACACCTTCAGCAGCATAGAACGGTAAGCATCCCTACCTCTGTCCCAGCATCCGTTCATCCTTCACCCACCACTGCATGTGGTACATCTTCAGGAGCATAGAGAGGTGATTGTGCTTCACCCAAATGCTGACTGCTTGCTTAAATCCTATAGGTGCACAAGCAGCTGTCCTCTTCCATTCCCTCACAGCTTCCCCCCCTCCCCCAGCTCCCTGGGTGATTCATTACTGATGTCCCATGCCTCCTGGGATGGGCTCCTCTCCCTTGCCACAGTGCCGTCCTCCCCCAGGTAGTTGGCTGTGCCCCACATATACTGTGGGCCTGCCAGTGGTGTGTTGGTTGGGTGAGTGTTGGGCCTGGCCTTCTTGTGACTGCTGTTTGGTCCTGCAGGGAAGAGTATGGGAAGCTTTTTGACTTTGTCAATGCCAAGAAGCTGAACATCAAGAACCGAGGACACAAGGAGGTACTGGCAGGGTGGGGGCAGGGATGGCAGGGTTGGCCTGGCCCCCCTTTCCCACTACTGCTCTGGAATTGCTCCCCGACTGGCCAGGGGTGCGTGGGGGAGGGGCTGGGCTGGGCCAGGGCTTCTTTCTTCTGCTCCAGATTCGGCCTCTATTTCATTTTCTCTTCTTTCCTTGCCCTTGTAGAAGAAAAAGGTCCGTCCGATTCCCCTCTTCTTCCTCCTCCTCCTCCTCCTCCTGGTGCAGGTTTCCTGTGCATGGCTGTGGTGATCCCTACTAACCCCCATAACCATGCATGAGCCATAAGAGGGAAGTGGGGGGCTGTTGCTCCCTGCTTTTCCCCTTGAGTGGGCTTCACTTACCCCAGTTCACACCACTGGTGTTCCCCGCACCGTCCCCAGAGCGAGGGGCACGCTGGACGTGTGCTGACCTTCGTCTGTGGACTGCATGCCGCCTCTGCTCAGAGTGCTGGGGCCACCATGTGTGGAGTTGACTCCTAGGGTCAGGGCAGTGCCCAGGAGCATGCTGGGAGTTGTAGTTCTAGGTTCTCCGCATGCTAGGGTGGGGAGGAGAGTGTCTGTCTGCCCCTCTTTGAGGGTGGGAAAGGGGAAAGGGTGGAGAGCAGCACTCACTGCCTCCCCATGGTGCTCCAGGACATCAAGCAGAGCTATGATGAATATGCTGATTCAGATGAGGACCAGCATGACGCCTACCTGGAGAGGATGAAGGAAGAGGGCAAGATCCGTGAGGAGAATGCCAATGACAGCAGCGATGAGTCTGGGGAAGAGACAGGTGAGGGCCCTGCCTTCGGGTAGGGTGGGATAGGTGGGGCAGGAGCAGCATTGGTGCTGACTGCTTCCTAGTGCTCCTCTCCTTTCAGCTGAGAGCTCTCCCTAGCTGAGACCTGGGAGATTCTGCCTCCTTGCGGTGGGTGGTTGGGGCTATTGACTCAGTCTCAGTGGTGGGGAGTGGGGAGGTCCTGTCTCCTTTATTTGGTCCTTTCCCAGCCTCCTGAGAGCTTCCACTGCTGGGTGACTGCTGTGTACCTCCTGCCCAGCCTGCCATGACCCCCAGCAGTCAGACTGACTTGTATGCTTTCTCTTCCAGATGAGTCATTCAACCCTGGGGAGGAGGATGATGATGTGGCAGAGGAGTGAGTAGGGGCTGGGGGGGGCCTGTTCCTATTTCTGGGTGGATGGGTAGGTGGGTGTCCCTTGATACCCTCTTGGCATGGCCTAAGTGGTGCTACCAGTGCCAGCCTGGCTGTGGTGGTTGAGGGTGCTATGGCTTGGCATAGGTGCCTACCCCTCACAGTGCCCACCAGTTCTAGATCCTGGCTCAGTGGTAGGAGGGAATCTTGACAGGGGATGCTGTCAGTGCCATCTTCTCTAGGAGATGTGAGACTGACCTGCTTGCCCCTCTGCTGGGGCTTTTCACAGGAGTTGCGGGGAATATTAAGCAAAGCAGCACCTGAGCAATGTGGCTTGGCTGACTAGTGAGGATCCAGTTGGATTCTTCACTTCCTGCCCCCATTGTAGCAGTGCTACAAGCAAGGAAGCAGCTACTATCTTTCCCCTCTGATCTGGCTGCATTTCTGTAGCAGGTTCTGTCTGCATCTAAAGTTCTTGAGCTAGTTACCTATAAGTTCTTTGGGGGAAGGTGCCTAACACCCTGGGACAAGGGCTCTGATGTTCTGTGCCCATCCCAGGCACTGCGATGAGGCATGAGGTTTGGTCTTTCCTCTTGTCTTTGGTCAGGCTCTGTGCTTCAGAATGGTCTTTTGATGAGAGCTGATGTTCTTAGATTGTACCTTGGCCAGAGGGATTCCTAAAAGAGCAGGAAAACAGGCCAAGGGGCTTGCTCTTTGAGGTCAGCACTCACTTGGGAGTCCCTCAAGTGGGAAAGATGAGGGGAGGGTACAGGGCCCTATTGGAGAATTGCAGAGCCAGAACAAGACATTACGGCTTGTTCCCAGGGACAGGCTAGGCCCTGGCTTCTCTCTGGGTAAGGGCTGGCTTCTGTGTAAAATGCATCTACCCCTATAGCTAAGGTCTCAGAGGTGGCCTCTTTATGTCATGCCCCCAGATAACCTTCATTTTTGTCCTCGCTAAAGCACCTTCTTGGAGTTTGCGATCCCTGCCCCCAGTAACTCTTCTGGGCATGGGGCTGATTCCCAGCTGATGCTTCCTCCTGCAGATTCAACAGTCATCCCTCAGCCAGCTCCTCTAGTGGTGATGGTGACAGTGACCGTGACGAGAAGAAACCAGCCAAGAAGGCCAAGATTGTCAGGGAGCGCAAACCTCGCAAGAAACAGTTGGAGGTGAGGGCTGTGCCCAGGCAAGGGGAGAAGCAAGATGGGGTTGGATGCAGTGGTCCCCAGTGCTTTCTACAACCAAGCAACATCCTCTGTCCTGGGAGGATGTGTCAGCTTCACTCCTCACTAGCTTGCCTTGCTCCTGCCCTGCAGGGATCCTCTGTTGGCACGTGAAGACCCAGGTCTTCATGCTACTGACGTGGCCAGTGGGTACCCTGAGCTCTGGGAAGCTGGTCTGACACTCCTGCTCCCCCTGACCTGACTTCCCACAAGGCAGTGACCAGTCTGTAGAGGGGATGACTTTGACTTAGACTCTGCTTGTGGCCCACTTGCCAAGCCCAGGATAGCTCTGTAGCCTCCCTCCACCCCTGCCAGTCCAGTTCTGTCAGCTCAGTGTATCATCTGAGCCCTAGTAGCAATTTTCTGTCCAGGTAGAGCTCCATCAGGAATAATTCCCCTCCAAAGGGCTTGTGTTGCTGGGGCCCAGTGGATGTCCTGGCTGTGGGGGGGGTGTTCCCCTCTAGCCATGCTGTTAATGGGGCTTGGGCGGGGAATGACCTCAGCCCTTGCTATGAGGAGATCCTCTGAGCCCATGAGCTCTAAGGGGATCTCATGCTGCTTCTCTCTCTTTCCCCTTCTCCCTCCCTTGCTGCCCCCTTCCACTGTCCCAGGGTAAGAAAAGCAAGGACCCCGATGCCCCCAAGCGAGGGGTGTTCCACTCTAGCCATGCTGTTAATGGGGCTTGGGCGGGGAATGACCTCAGCCCTTGCTATGAGGAGATCCTCTGAGCCCATGAGCTCTAAGGGGATCTCATGCTGCTTCTCTCTCTTTCCCCTTCTCCCTCCCTTGCTGCCCCCTTCCACTGTCCCAGGGTAAGAAAAGCAAGGACCCCGATGCCCCCAAGCGGCCAATGTCTGCCTACATGCTCTGGCTAAATGCTAGTCGTGAGAAGATAAAATCAGACCACCCTGGCATCAGCATCACCGACTTGTCCAAGAAGGCTGGGGAGCTCTGGAAGGCCATGTCCAGGGAGAAGAAAGAGGTAAAGGACTGGGAGGAGCTGTGGTAGCATGTTTGAATTGTTAGGGTAGTGTGGGTGCGACGGGGCTGCCAGGATGGTGTTGGTAGGTCTGTGCCTGGGGGATGCCATCCTCTGGCCCTTAGGATGGTTGGGTGGCTTGCTGAGTTGTGAGATTGCCAGTTGGGGGTGGGATGGTGTATGGTGCAGGAGTAGCAGCATGTTGGGTGGGGGGCAGGGGTGGAATTGCTGTTGTGGGTTTGTGACTGACACTGTGCACTTCCAACAGGTGTGGGAACGCAAGGCAGAAGATGCCAAGAGAGACTATGAGAAGGCCATGAAAGAATACAGTGTTGGGGGCAAATCAGAGAGCTCCAGGACGTGAGTGCACCAGCCTTTGGGGAACCCAGGGGAGGGTGGGAGCGATAAGGAGTCATGTCTCCTTTTGGAGGACCCATTCTGCCCGGGAAAGGTGAGCGAGATTGTGGTGAATTACTTCTGTTCCCTCCCATTATGGTGGAGCCTGGGCACTTCCCCAGGGTGGGGTGAGCAAGCCCCCCATGGCTGTACCATCCCAGAGGCAGGGACCCAGGTGGTGGCTGTGGGTAACCTCTGTGCCCGGTGGCTCTCTTGTATTTAGGGAGAAGTCAAAAAAGAAGAAGAAGAAGCAGGAGAAACAGGTGAAGGGGAAAGTGGAGAAGAAGGGGGTGTCTTCCAAATCTCCATCTTCGAAGTCCCCAGTCAAGCCGACCACTGAAAGCTTCAAGAGCAAGGAGTTTGTCTCCAGTGATGAAAGCTCCTCAGGCGAGAGCAAGAAGGAGGTAGGTGCATCACTGCCTTCCATGGGTGGGGGCCCCATCCTCCAGCTGGCTGCTGTACCCATGGCTCTTGCATGTGTCACCGGCTGACTCTCTCTTTTCATGCATTCCCCCAGGACTCGGAGGAGGAGGAGATTGCCAGCACACCCCCCAGCTCAGAGGACTCAGCATCTGGCTCAGATTAGAGAACCTACCCCTGCCCTCCCTTCAGCCCCGCCCCTTGAGCCAATGACACTCTTCTTATGTCAGCAGGGCAAGGCCCAGTCCTCTGCACCCAGGTTTCCCGTCATCCAACTGGGAGGACTGGAGGGGTGGTGTCATACTGAGGTCCACACCATTGGCTAGAACCAGACCTTGGCTCTGCTCCTTCCCTGATGCCTCTGCCCTGGCCCCAGCCACCTCCTGCTGTGTCCTGCTCCCTGAGCTCTACCATCCTTCACAGCTCCTGCTGGTGAGGGTTTAGGAAGCACACACTTCCTTTCTTTGCATGTCACTGAAGGGTACTTGGGGGGTCCTTTGTGTGATAGGCTGTGAAGAGTGTGGTGGGGGAGTGTTGGGGAGCTGGCTGCAAGGGCTCCTAGGCCCCTCGCTTTCTTGCCCTATCAGTGTTTTTATGTTTCGATTTGTTTCTTTTTTTTGTATTTCTGGGCTGCCACATGGGTTGAATTAAAAATCAAGTGTCTTTGGACAGAGCTTCTCTGTGGGTAATCAGAGGGATGGAATGGGTGGACACAGACAAAGAGCTGTATCTGCCCAAGAGAAATCTACACCCTCACCCATAGGGGACCTGCCAGGTTTGCTTGTGCCAGGTGCATATCTCTGGCACTTCGGTGCATGTGTGACACTCCCCACAATGCTGAGTTGGGGCCAGAGCCGTATCTCACTGCCTTCCATTAAGACTGCTGGCCCCTGCAGCAGCCCTAATTGTGTTAAAGGGCCATCTAGCCTCTTCAGAGCAGCCTAATGGAGGCAGGCGGTCAATAGAGAGCAGCCTTAAGCTGAGCTTGGGGGCTCTCTGCCCTAACTCCGAGGAGGGAGGGGCAGACTACCATCTGGTACCACTGCCACTTTCAAGGAGGACTTAAATCAGCCACCCCTGCTGCAGACACAGGTGGAATCAGGAGCTCAGCTCTGCCCTACCATGCAGGAGGCATAAGGAGGAGGCTACATCTTGCCATTTCTGCCCTTCCCCATCTCCCTGCCATTTAGTGTCATTTTCTACTCCACCTTTGGGCCTGTAGCTCTTATCCTCTTAATCAGTAACAGCCAGGAGAGGAGGGGGAGAAGCTCTGCAAAGTGGATCAGCAGATGGATGGGGCTACTTCCATTACAGCTCTCTCCCCACTACGTTCCTGCCAAGGCGTGCTAATCTGACCTGGGGAATGCGTCCTGATCAGATTAGTGCCTATTACCGGACCTCAGTACTCCATTAGAGGAGCTACAGGAGACCTTCCGGCTCCATTTCCCATCACCTGTGATGCAGAGCTCCTTCTCTGTCTTCTTTAATTGAATCAGTGCTGAGCTGTCTTGCTGAGAACTGTCTTTGGAGCTCTTGGAGAGGGAAGAGAGCTGTGCCTGGTGAGGGGGAGGGGAGGTGGAATGTGCTGGGCAGCCTGGGGCCCTTCTGAGCCAGCCAGCCAGAGGTTAATATTTGTGCAGATGGAGGATGCCCTGCTTGTGAAATTCCCTAGGCTCCCATTTCCATGAGCTTAGTTTTCTGGAGGTTATTTACTGGAACCTCCCAGCTGCCAGCAGTTAATTGGGAAGATGTGCTAATGGCAGCCAAAGCAACTCCTCCATCCAGGCAGCATGAATCTGTCTTTATACTGGTCCTGTGAGCCAGATAAAGCACTGGGGGCTCTCCCTCACTTTCCAGGGGGTGCTGCCTCCTTTCTGGGTGCAGAAGGAAGGAGTATGGGGTGGTGTTGGGTAACATACAGAAGTTGTGGGAAGGGCTGCTCAACACTGGTGTGAGAGTGGGTGGCTGTTGGGAGGGGGGACATGTTGAAGAGAAGGTTTTGCATCCAGTGAACTGAGAAGTGCTTGCCCCAGCTTCCGTTGGTTGTCGCTGCAGCTCGGGCAGGCTTTGGGGAGCAGGACAGGGAGAGCTATGGACGGCGGGGGTGATTGTGTGGAGGGGTGCAAGAGTGGAGGGGCTTCACCTGAACTAGCTTTAGAGCTCCAGCACCACGATCCTGCTTGTCCTCCAGAGGGGGCCCCAGGGAAGGAGGGCTGCAAGGGCCATCTAGTCCCGTCCTGCACTCGAGGTAGGGTCATCTCTAAGTAAGTTGAAGGGAGGCTGTCTCCCAGGCAGGGGTTGAGGAGCCCGGGTGTAAATTTTGGGTTTAAAATTCCTAACGCACTGGTTAAAGCGTGCCGCACCAGGTTTAGCTGCTCAAGCTGTGCGGGACGGGCGAGGAGCGTCCCTGGGCACGACGGAGCTACAGCCCTAGCTCCTGCATGGTCG
>NW_005842771.1:269482-272165 GCF_000455745.1 Alligator sinensis
CAGGCGGGCGGGCGGGAGGGCGGTGCGGTGCACACACAGCACGCCCCTTGCCAGGTTTTCTGGGTCTGGGGAGGCGGAGGAATGTTCCTGTTCCTGCCTCCGGGGCTTGGCTCCTTGTAGCTGCGTTGCAACCCCACCATGCCAAGTCATGAGACAAACACTTAAAAAAAAAAAATCAAGAGATTGGCATGTAAATCATGCGATGCTATTTTTGAAGTGTGCGCGTGTGTCAGGGGTTGTTTACGAAGGTGCTGGGGGATGAGGGTGGGGGGGGCCTGCCTGTACTAGCAGGATGTGGGGTACTGTGGGTCAGGAGTGAGGGGCAGCAGCAAGGCTGGGGGGCTGTGGCTTGGGGGTGAGGGACACGGACACACAGAGGGACAGCACCCAGCTGGTAAGTGGAGGGGAAGGGGCCTTGATCTGGCCCCTGATCTGGCCCCTGCAGTGAGAGGAGGAGTGAGGCAGGGGCTGGGATAAATGTGGCCCCAGAGCCAGGGCAGGTCATCCAGGGGTGGGGGGCAGCTACCCACAGCTGTGCACACCCCCGGGGAGGCATGGAGTTCATGTGCCCCCCACGAGGCAGAGAGAGGCTGCAGGCTCAGAGCTCTGTGCCTTGGTGCCTTTGCCCCAGGAGCTCAGCCACACAATGCCAGTATGTTTCCTGTTGTCAGGGGACATGCTGCGCGGCCAGCGCGCCCCATTAACTCCAGCTTCTACCCCACTCCCTCCCTCACCATAGGGGCCTCGATCTGCGCCCACTTCCTTTCCCCTCCACAAACTTACCAGCTGGGTGCACTCTATATGCGCCAGTAGAAAAGTCCTGTGATTTGAGGGTTATATCCTGAGATCATGAGTTAGGGTTAATTTGATTTGGAAATCGGGAATCTCACAACTGTTTTGTGAGAGTTGGCATTGCTGCTGTAGTGATGGCACCACTAAGCCTTGATGCTTGGGCTTGCCCCACTCGGTCTCTCAGTCCCTAGAGCTGGTTTCACTCCGTTTCCTTTTGATTGTGGCTCCCAACTACCTTCCACCAAGCTGCTAGTGAGCTGCTCCTTTCTGGGGCAGGAGCAGAAGGCTCCATCTCTTTGCCTTTGCCCTTCTCCTACTACAGGTGAACTTTCGGCTCCTAGTCATTGTATCTGAGGGTTCTTGCTCTAATATTCCTGGTCTGATGCTACACGCTATTCGTCCTCTGCTGGGAGTCCCCTGCTCTCGACCCTGGAGATGGCTGGGGCTTTCTTCTCATTTCGCCTTGGTTCCCTTATGCCCACTTCTCAGGGTGACCTGAGCACCGATGGTAGCAACAGGCATGTGGTAGAGTCGGGCCTGTGCTGTAGTCTGCTGCTGGTTATAGCTCTGTTGGTCAGAAGGTGAAGAGTTGTGGTCCCTGACCAATACAGCTAGGCAACTGAAATGTCTAGCATAGATGCAAAGAAATGCAAAACTCTAGAACTCTTGGTTCAGAGATGATACCTTTTATTAGACTAACTAAGACATTACAAAAAAATTATCTTTTTTTGCAAGCATTTGGGCACATGCACCCTTTTTCAAGCTGAGGGAAAATGGTAAAAGTCCCCATAGGTAGAAAATAAACTTGCAAAGTTTTGCATTTCTTTTTGTCTCAGACCAACACAGCTACCAAATACATCCTTGTAGCATAGACACAGGCATGCTGGCTTGGTCTTTTGGGAGACTGCATCCCTTTGGGGATGGTATAAACTCTTCTGGCAGAAGTGATCTTTTGTAGATAGGAAGGAGGCTGCTGACAGCAAAGCTTTTTCCAGCATAGACCAGGCCTGTGTCTGTAGCAGGAGCCACCCTGCTGCTTCGGGGATGCTAGTGGGCTTTGCTGTGCTGTCTGTGTTCTTAGTGTGGACGTGGACAGCCTAGTAAAGTGGTGTTTTGTACTGATGTAACAATCCTTGTTCCATCAAAACCAGCTGTGCTAGTGAAAACAGGCTTTGGCTAATACTATGGCTCTTGATGCCCCCGGGCCAACACCTGTAGCATGGGCCTGGCCTGAATGAACTCATGAGAAGGATGACTGTCTCCCACCAAGAGCCTCTCTTACGCCCACGGCCTTCTCTCCTGTCAAGATATCTTTTGGCCTGATCTGTCCCCCTCTTCCTAGAGCCCTTTGCTAGGAGATGTGCTCTGCCCCTGCCCCTTATATTCCCCCTCTGCTGAGTTCCTGGTTCCCCTCTCTCTTCAGAGGTCTGGATCCACTCTCTATGTTCCCACCTGGGTAGAAAATGCTGCCTGGCTTCCCTTCAGCTCAGCCTTTCCTGCCTTGAGCCCCTTTTCCAGGGACCGCCCAGCCCAGGAAACATAAATCAGCTCTTTTCCACTTGTCCCCCCTGATCTGCCTTCTCAGGATGCCCCCCATTGTGACCCCCTCTCCCTCTCTGCTATCTCTGGGGCCATCTGGCAGGTCTTTCATCTTGCCTAATTCTCTTCCCACTTGGTTCTGCACCTGGGGACAGAATGTGCTCTAATTGAATGGTGCTGTGCCACACTTGGCTGCATCTAGCACTTGGCTGAGAGAGAGTGCCTGGGGATATGGCTGGAGAGATGCTCTGTGGGACAAATACTCGGGCATGCTTTCCTGATGGGGGCTGGCAGGGTGAGTTCAGGGGCCTGTGTGGGGTTCCCCCAGTGGAGAGGGGGTAAGGTTTAGGAA
>NW_005842771.1:272176-273292 GCF_000455745.1 Alligator sinensis
GGAATGCCTTTATTGATCAATGCACCCCTCGGCAGGCTTTAGGAGAGGCCATATTTGGACCCTGGTCCTGGCTCAGGGTAGTCTGATGGTCCATAGTCTGTAGAATGACTGAGACTCACTTACTCATCTGTGAGATTGTACTACAGCTTTGCACGTCACTGAGGGTGACTAAGTCAGAAGCCCAGGTGATGCTAGAAGAGAGGGAGACTGGGCAGTGCCCAGCCAGTGCTTTCTCAGTGGTGGGGAAAAGCAGGAGGAGTTATTGGAGGAAAGCCTGAGAATATAAGGTCTGAACTTGTGGAGCAAGAAGGGACATGGGCATTATGAGGGGGGCGGGGAGAGGGGGTGAAGCGTGGGTGGAAGGTAAGGATGTTGGCACCCGTGGGACAGATGAATCGGGTTATGGGGAGGGGACCCAGTGCAGAGGGAAGGACAGATACTGGTGCAGTTTTGAGGTGAGTCAGTGTCAGGAGGGGGCACAGTGTGGATGGATATTCAGTGGCTTTTGGCACTGCAGGCAGGGCTGTGTTGGGGTTTATGGAGGGGTCATAGTATGGATGGAGAGTTGGGGTATCAGCACCACTGGGGGACAAATCGGGGTCTAGGGAGGGGCTGCAGTGTAGAAGGAGTGTCTACATATTGGCATAGGGGGTGTGCATCGGGGAAAGGGGGGAACAGTGATTGGGGCAGTGTGTGGGGTAGGAGGTGTAGGGCACAAGGTGGGGGGGGTAAGATAGAAGGGGGTCATTGGTCCTGCTCATGGCTCAATTCCCTACAGCCTGCCCCAGGCTTTATCCAGTTGCTTTCTTGGCCCCTGCCTTGGCACTTTGCTGGCCTGGGAGTGGTCATGCCCTGGTAGCTGTGCAGGAGGAGGGGGGTGGGCTGAGCCTGGGGTCAGGGGAGACTCCGAGATGGTGTCCAGTCTTGGCTGTGCTAGGTCACGCTCTCTGCTTGGCCACAATCTGGCCCTCTCCCGAAATCTAGTGGGAGGGCGTTGCCACAGCAACGGGACCAGGCCCTGGCTTTACCTCATTGAATTCCAGCGCTGCGCCAAGTGATTGGGAAATGGAAGAGCTGGGGGGGGGCGGGGGGGAGGGGGGGGTTGGGGGGGGTGTC
>NW_005842771.1:273324-274084 GCF_000455745.1 Alligator sinensis
TGAGGGCAGTTCACTTGAGAGCGGGTGGGGGGGGACCGTTCCCATAGCTCTGCAGGGGCAGGCAAGGGAGAGAGTGACAGGCAAGAGAAGGGGTTGGTGGGGGAGAAAGTGGGGCAGGGAAGGAGGAGAGAGGAAGGGAGGGGGCATGGAAGGGAAGGGCAGCACAGGAGGGGGAAAGGGGATGGAAGGGAGGAGTGGGGCAGGAGGAGGGGGCAGAATGGAAGGGCGGGCAAAGAAAGGAGTGAGGCAGGCGGGGAGGGGAAGGGTCATGAAATGGGGAGGATGGAGGGGCAGGGCAACAGGAGGCAGTGTGGTGGAGAAGGGGCAGCAAAGGGAGGAGCGTGGAGGGGCAGAACGGGGAGTGCAGCAAGGCAGAGGGAGGGGAAGGCAGGGGGATGGGGTAAAAGAGGGTGTGGAAAGGGAGGAAGGTTGGGGGAGGGGGAAAGGAGGAGAGGGCAGGGCCAGACAAGGCACAGGCCCGCAAAGCTAAGCCGAGCGGGTTTTTCCCGTCCCTGCAGCGTGAGTCACGGGAGCTTGTGCGACGACACCAGCTCTCTCCCTGCTCCAGCTCCCTCCCTCCCTCCCTGCTCCAGCTCCCGCTCCTTTTCTGTGCCTGTCCTGCTCAGGGCCTCTGACATTGCTGTGCTGTCCAAGCTCAGAGATGAGGCAGCTGCAGGGAAGGTGAGCCACATGGGGAAGGAAGGCATGCAGTGGTGGGATCAAAAGGGGTGGCATCTGGTACTAGAAGGGGAAGAGGCCG
>NW_005842771.1:274115-289603 GCF_000455745.1 Alligator sinensis
GGCGTAGTGCGTGCGTGTTAGCACAGTGTATGGCGGAGGGGAGGGGAGGAGCTGGGGGGCTGGCACTGTGCATAGGGCAGTTGTGAGTTGTGCATGGACTTGGGGTGCAGATAGGGCTGTGTGGTGTTGGAGCTGAGGGGAGCTGGCTCTGATGGTAAGAGGCAGGACCTATGCTGTCCAGCTGGGTCTCAGCTGCTTCCCTTGCTGTGGGGCAAGGTGAACTGGGGGCAGGGTTGATACAAAGATGGGGCTGCAGGGTGCAGCTCTGGAAAGGGGTCTTTTCAGGAGGAGCTGGGAGGGAACTGACCGGCTAGGTGTGAGGGGACCAAATTCTGAGGGGTCTGCTGGGAAATCCTGTAGGGAGGCACTGTAGGGAGTGCATGTCCTGTAGGGAGGCACTACCTGTTCCTTTCCTGTCTCGTCATCCTGTAACATCCCTCTCCTCTCTATAGGGGCTGACGCATGCACTGCATCCATCAAGATTCAATTCCAGCTTCCACCATGGCCTTCCAGCCTCAGCCCCTGCACCCTCCATTTCCCTGCACCCCCTCCAATGGCAGTAGGGAGGATGGGGCTGGGCAGCTGTCTGGTGGCCCTGAGTCAGGTCTGTGCTCTGGGGAAGAGGAGCTGAGTGGAGGTGGGATGTTTGGGCTTGGAGGGAGGGGTGGCAGAGTTCCTAATATTTCCCTGGAGTGAGAGGTGGGGGAAAAGGTGGGGCAGGAAGTGTCACAGTTCAGGTGACACCAGGGAAGGATATCAGGAAATGGGGTGTGGGGTGCTAGCTCTGATCTACCTTGAGCCTGGGGGCCTTTGCTAGTTTAGGTAATGGGGAGTGGGATACGGGGCTTCTTCCCTCTAAGGGGCGTTGTCTCTGATTCTGCGTGAGGGTGGGAAGCAGGGTCATGGGGCTGAGACCTTGATCACTTCCACTATTTTGAGGTCCATCTATGAGACAGGTTTGAGTTCTCACTCTGGTACTGCCTTCACAGAACCCCCTTTGATACTGAGCACAGGCCCTGGACAGTTGTGGACAGCCCTGGACAGGGCTCCTCCCTTGCAGCCCATGGTCATGGTGCTAGACCACTCTCCTGTGGCGGGGGAGGCCGTCATTGCCTCTTCCGTGAGGTTTGCCTCTGAGGCACACTCCCACCCCTTCTCTCCCTGCAGGTGACACTCGCCCAAAACCTCCGGTCAGGCCTAAACCCCGCGTGCTGCCCAAGCCAGCTGTGCCAGCGAAGCCCTGTACCCCGTTGCCGTCCCTTGGGGTGCGAAACACCCGTACCGAGCTGCCTTCTGCTGAGAAGATCAACCGCTTGGCAGGTCCTAAGCCATACGGTGCTGGGGTCAGCAGTGTTGTTAAGCGCCCCGCTTTCAGCCTCAAGAGCTCCATGGGAGAGGCCACCAATGGGAAAAGGGGTTCTTCTCCCACACCTGGCGCCAGGGTTCTGGCTTCAGCAGTGCTCACAGCTGAAGATCTGCCTTGCATACCAGGGGAGGAAGGAAGGTCTTCTTCTCCCGTGATGCCGCAGGCTGTGGGACTCCTGGGGACCCGCAAAGTGACCTCTCCCTTCAAGGTGAAACCAGTGCCAGTGGCAACCAAGCCAGAGCGCTTCCCTGGCACCACAGTGGAGGAGATCCTAGCCAAGATGGACCAACCTCGCAAGGAGGGGCCGCTCAGCCCTGACAGGGCTTGGGCCCTGCGTTCTTTCAGCTCTGACAGTGGCTCCTACTTCACGCCCAAGGGCTTCACTGCCTTTTGGAGACGTGCCAGCAGTGAGGAGGTGGGCGAGAGTGACACCACCTTCATCTTTGAAGCTTCCAGGGACTCCCTGCCTCCTGAAGCTCTGGAGAGCAAAGAGCCTCCCAGGAATGAGTTGGGCTCCCTTCCCTCTTCCTCCTGCCCATGCCCAAGTTCTAATGGACAGCACTTGCTCGAGCCCCCAGATGGAGCAGCAGAGAGCGACTCTGACACCGTGCCTACGACAAGGTGAGGGGCAGGTGGCCCTGGGGGGTAGGGGGCAGAGGACTGTTGCTAGCTTTCCAGGGTTACATTGCCTGTTCTTGCATGGGTTGGTATGAAAGTAACTTTGCATTGAATTGTGAGTAACTGGAAATAGGTAGAAACTTGGTGGTGGGGCTGAGGCAGGTCTCCTCTGAGGGGAATCGGACAGAACTCAAGCAAGGGGATTATAGTCTCCTGTTTATGCCCTGGGTAAAACAGCACTCGTTGGCTGGCACCTGCAGCTGCACAGGAAGGGGCAAAAGCCCTGCAGTAGTCAGCATGGGCTCATCTGTGCCCCACATGTTAGCCCTCTCCTGATTCCTCCAAGATTGGCGTACACTGTCAAGCAGGGGGTTGAATACGCATTCCAGGATGCATGTAGCATTCCCCATGACAGCTTTATTTCTGCTGCCCACAGAAAAAGTTCTCTTTTGTACAGGAACCAGCTATCCTGGCACAAGCAAATTTAGAAGTGCTGTGATGCTCGGGTCAGAGGCTCAGGCACTATAGCTAGAATGGTGGGGAAAAAAATCCAACCCCAGATCTACTGGGGAAACCACACCACAGGTAACTTGGCTTTAAACCCAGCTGGGAACATCCACAAGGGTCTTTTGTACCAAATCTCACATTGGGTGGCTCTGTTAGAGCAGAGTCATGTTGCATGGTTGGCCCAGGGAGTGCTTTGTCTTAGAGTATCTCTGAGGCCAGGTGCTCAGCTCCTGTCACCAAGGAGTCACCTGCTCGGTGAGTTAATCAGTGGACAAGACTTTGCTTCATCTGGAGTTGCCAGGAAGGGTGCTTAGCTGAACCCAAGTGAGCCACTTTGGTCTTGTCCACCTTCACTGGCCTCTGCTGGCAGCTGTCACTGCCAAGCCACCAGTGCTGCACCTTGTTTCTGCTAGCCTGTTGCAGTCCCAGTGGGACAGGCAACAGTTGGCGGAGGGGCTGCAGCATCTAGCAGGTGTGGGAGCATATAACCATACTTATTGCCATCAGAAGCCTTTCTCTCTAAGCAGAAGTGGCATAACTCTGCTAGCAGGAAGAGGGTCCTGTTGCAATGGAAGGATGGCCTGTATGGAGGTTCTGCTATTAATTTTTTGCAGTGGGACCAGGGCTTCCTAAGGGGAGCACTGCACCCCTGGTAGGCACAACATAACTCAGCAGGCAGGTTCTCCTGCTGTACTAGTAGAGCCACCACCTGGAATGACCAGCTGTCAGCTGTCTTAACAGAAAGACTTTTCCCCCTGGTTTAAGTTGTGTCTACATAGCGGAGGAAGATTTTTGACAGAGTGCTGTCAGTTGGGGAAGGATGACTTTTTCATGTTCCTAACTGACAGTGCTATATTAGCAAAACTTTGTCACTTAAATCTGCTCTGTATGTCCATGCTGTGTTCTGTCCCTGAAAGCCTGGGTTCTGTGCTGTGCAGGTGTGGGTTTTTATAGAATCATAGAAAATTTGGGTTGGAAGGGACCTCAGGGGGGGCATCTAGTTCAATACTCTGCTCAAAGCAGGGCCATCCCCAACTATATCATCCCAGCCAAAGCTTTGTCTACCTAGGTCTTAAAAACCTCCAAGGATGGAGATTCTACAACCTTTCTGGGTAACGCATTCTGGTAGCTTATTACCCTCCTCATGCTGAAGTTTTTCCTAATATCTAATCTAAACTTCCCTTGCTGCAACTTGATGCCTAGCTCCCTGTTCTGTCATCTGCCACTATTGAGAACAGTCTAGCTCCATCCTTTTTGGAACCACCCTTCAGGTGGTTGAAGGCTGTTATTAAATCCCCCCTCAGTTGTCTTCTCTCCAGACTAAATAAGCCCAGTTCCCATCAGCCTTTCCTCAGAAGTCATGTGCCCCAGCCAACTAGCCATTTTTGTTGTCCTCTGCTCTACTGTCTCCAATTTGTCTACATCCTATCTGTAGTGGCGAGCCCAAAATTGGACACAGTACTCGTGCTGTGGCCTCACCAGTGCAGAATAGAGGGGAATAATCTCTTCCCTCAATCTGCTGGCAACACTCCTACTAATTCCACCCAGTATGCCGTTAGTCTTCTTCGCAGCAATGGTACGCTGTTGGCTCATATTCTGCTTATTCCCCACTGTAACCCCCACATCGTTTTCTGAAGAGCTGCTGCTTAACCAGTTGGTCCCCAGCCTTGTCCTACTGCTTTGAAGAGGCAGGGGCTGGGGGGATGCAGTGAGGGAAGGTGGGACTGGGTTTGGGCATGGGAAAAGGTTTGAGACAGGGAAGGTCCTATGCTGGAGTGAGAAGACATGTGGAAAGTCAGTCATAGGCAGCAGCCGAATTTGGTACAGGAGGGATTTGGCCTGGAAGGTAGGTGTGAAGGTCCATGGAATGGAGAAAAAGGAGACCCATCCAAAGGCAGGGTGGTAGGCAAGAGGTGGATCCTGGTGAGACTGGAGTGGGGAAGAGAGAATGGGGGCAGGAAAGCTGGGATGAGAGGATGGGCGGGGACTCGGTGAGTTAATCAGTGGACAAGACTTTGCTTCATCTGGAGTTGCCAGGAAGGGTGCTTAGCTGAACCCAAGTGAGCCACTTTGGTCTTGTCCACCTTCACTGGCCTCTGCTGGCAGCTGTCACTGCCAAGCCACCAGTGCTGCACCTTGTTTCTGCTAGCCTGTTGCAGTCCCAGTGGGACAGGCAACAGTTGGCGGAGGGGCTGCAGCATCTAGCAGGTGTGGGAGCATATAACCATACTTATTGCCATCAGAAGCCTTTCTCTCTAAGCAGAAGTGGCATAACTCTGCTAGCAGGAAGAGGGTCCTGTTGCAATGGAAGGATGGCCTGTATGGAGGTTCTGCTATTAATTTTTTGCAGTGGGACCA
Organism: Alligator sinensis; assembly: GCF_000455745.1. Classification (NCBI taxonomy): domain Eukaryota; kingdom Metazoa; phylum Chordata; order Crocodylia; family Alligatoridae; genus Alligator; species Alligator sinensis. The sequence continues at coordinate 278,965 of NW_005842771.1, forward strand.
GGGCTTCCTAAGGGGAGCACTGCACCCCTGGTAGGCACAACATAACTCAGCAGGCAGGTTCTCCTGCTGTACTAGTAGAGCCACCACCTGGAATGACCAGCTGTCAGCTGTCTTAACAGAAAGACTTTTCCCCCTGGTTTAAGTTGTGTCTACATAGCGGAGGAAGATTTTTGACAGAGTGCTGTCAGTTGGGGAAGGATGACTTTTTCATGTTCCTAACTGACAGTGCTATATTAGCAAAACTTTGTCACTTAAATCTGCTCTGTATGTCCATGCTGTGTTCTGTCCCTGAAAGCCTGGGTTCTGTGCTGTGCAGGTGTGGGTTTTTATAGAATCATAGAAAATTTGGGTTGGAAGGGACCTCAGGGGGGGCATCTAGTTCAATACTCTGCTCAAAGCAGGGCCATCCCCAACTATATCATCCCAGCCAAAGCTTTGTCTACCTAGGTCTTAAAAACCTCCAAGGATGGAGATTCTACAACCTTTCTGGGTAACGCATTCTGGTAGCTTATTACCCTCCTCATGCTGAAGTTTTTCCTAATATCTAATCTAAACTTCCCTTGCTGCAACTTGATGCCTAGCTCCCTGTTCTGTCATCTGCCACTATTGAGAACAGTCTAGCTCCATCCTTTTTGGAACCACCCTTCAGGTGGTTGAAGGCTGTTATTAAATCCCCCCTCAGTTGTCTTCTCTCCAGACTAAATAAGCCCAGTTCCCATCAGCCTTTCCTCAGAAGTCATGTGCCCCAGCCAACTAGCCATTTTTGTTGTCCTCTGCTCTACTGTCTCCAATTTGTCTACATCCTATCTGTAGTGGCGAGCCCAAAATTGGACACAGTACTCGTGCTGTGGCCTCACCAGTGCAGAATAGAGGGGAATAATCTCTTCCCTCAATCTGCTGGCAACACTCCTACTAATTCCACCCAGTATGCCGTTAGTCTTCTTCGCAGCAATGGTACGCTGTTGGCTCATATTCTGCTTATTCCCCACTGTAACCCCCACATCGTTTTCTGAAGAGCTGCTGCTTAACCAGTTGGTCCCCAGCCTTGTCCTACTGCTTTGAAGAGGCAGGGGCTGGGGGGATGCAGTGAGGGAAGGTGGGACTGGGTTTGGGCATGGGAAAAGGTTTGAGACAGGGAAGGTCCTATGCTGGAGTGAGAAGACATGTGGAAAGTCAGTCATAGGCAGCAGCCGAATTTGGTACAGGAGGGATTTGGCCTGGAAGGTAGGTGTGAAGGTCCATGGAATGGAGAAAAAGGAGACCCATCCAAAGGCAGGGTGGTAGGCAAGAGGTGGATCCTGGTGAGACTGGAGAGGGACAGAGAAAGTAACATTGTGGTTTGATTAGTGAGGAAAGCTGGGATGAGAGGTTGGGCGGGGAGCTGGTGTGGAGTGGGGTTCTAGCTCCACACAGTGTAGCTCACACCCAAAGGAAATGTGTAGCAGGGCCTAGAAGAGACCCTTGACCTCCTCGGTTGGAAAGAGATCCCCAGAGAGCCATGCCTCCTCTCTCTCCAGCCAGTGCAGGGCTCTCAGGGGTCTGAGCAGGAGGGGTCCTGGCTGCCTGCTCCAGATAGTAACCCCCATGCTTCACTTTTCTTTCCTCAGAGCCTCCCCAGCCAGCACCAGCTGTGACGGAGATCCATCAGGACACAGAAGGCTGCTGTCCACCCCTGGTGTGAGTTCTCAACTTGGCCCCCACAGCGCGGCATCTGCTCTACTGGGCTCTCTCCTTCAGTGCTCTCCTGTCTCCTCCTGGGCTCCCTCCCTCTGGGGTGCGTTTCTCTTTTCTTCTTTCTCTGCCAGGCAGTAGGGAACTGGCTTCTGCATCTCTTCCTTTCGCCCCCAATCTAGGACTGGTGGGATATTGGGAGCTCAGATGTCCTGCACAGGGCTGTGAGGATCTCAGGCCCACTCAGGCTTCATTGCTGTAGTGATGGGAAGGAAGCAGGAGAGCAGGCCAGTGCACAAGCCAGAGTCTCTTGGAAGAAGTGTGTAGGCTGGGCCCAGTCCCCTTGGCTCTCTCAGCCCTGTCCAATGCTGGGATCTCAGCGTTATCTTCTCAGCCTGGCTCTGAACAGTGAGCAGCAGTGACTCACTGCATTGCGCTCAGTGACCCAACAGGTATGCAGTGTGAGGGTGCGTCCCTCCGGGCCCACTGCCAAACCCCCTTGGCACTGAGGGTGGGGCAGGACAGGATGGGAAAGCCCCTCTTCTTGCCCTCCTCTCTGCCAAGGAGATAAGAACCAGCAAGAAATTAACTATTAACTCCCTTCCCCTCACACTTGGTGATGGGCGGGGGTCCTGGTTTTCCCTGATAAAAAATTGCAAATTCTCTGATTAAAAACCCCAAAATCTATGATTAAAATGAAAGGCCCCCCTGCCCTGCTGGAATGGGTCTTCAGCTGTCAGAGCTACTGGGCCATGGACCTGGGTCCACAGCCCTATACCCCCAGCAGAAGGTGGCAGCTGCTGCAGCAGAGCAGAGCCTGGCTTTCCCCCACTGCTGCCTGTCTGCTACAGGCTTGGGTGGGGTGGGGCCAGCTCCCCGCCACTGTGCATACTCTTGGGGGAGCAGGGGAGATTGGTGCCCCTAAGATCTATGTGTGGGGATGAGTGCAGGCTCAGGCTCCTGCCCTCCCCCAGGGCCTCTGCAGCCTGGCAGGTATGACCCAGCATTGCAGGGCAAAGTAGGTCCCTGAAGGGAAGCTGCTTGCTGCTGCGAGCTCCGTGCTGCCCTGGCAAAGCGTTCTCTGCCCTGGCAAAGCAGTGGGGGCGGCAGTGCAGGGTTGTGCCCCTCACTGCTGCCACGCATGCAGGGGATGTGTCTCGAGGGCAGTGCAGAACTTGCAGTGGCAAGCACCTTTCCTGCTCAGTCCTGCTGTGCCTTTCAGTGCCAGGCTGCACCCACTGAGCTGAAGATGCCCTGGGGGAAGGCAGCAGGGTGGGAGCCCGAACCTGCAACAGGCAGACTGTGCCCATCTCCCCCCAACCCCCGTGGACAGATCTGGGGGGCACGGGTCTTCCCTGCCCCCACAGGAGTGTGCGCAGTTGCAGGAGCCAGCCTCACACCCAGCCCCCTGGACAAGTCGCTCACAGCCCCGGGCCCCAAGCCCCACACACTGCCCAGCTGGGCAGCAGCCCGAGCCCTGCCCAATTCCCTCCCTCACCACCCTTACCTGCAAGGAGCTGCTCTCCAGGCTGCCTCGGAGCATGTGCATATACATGCACATGTCCTCTGCCTGACCGCTGTCTACCTGCTCCCCCCAGCCCCTTGCAGGCTGGAACTCTGCCAGCCTGCAGAGAGCTCTTTGCTAAATCCACAGGTTTCTCTGTTAAAATAAGAAATCTGCATTTTCCTCCAGTACAAGGGAAAATGTGCGTTTTGCTCCGTTTTCCTATGGGAAACTGAAAACCTGGATCCCTGGTGATATGCGACTGATTCTCCAGCCCCCCTTGGGGTTGCCATCTTGGCCTGTCTGACTGGGAATGGGGGAGCAGGAGCCCTGTAGGCCAGTGTGTCCACTCTGCTGCCACAATAATAGCTTTCTCTTGCTTTATTCTCTTCCTCCTCCTCTTCCTCCTGTTTCTGCCTGTTGTTTCCTCCCTGCTATATCAGAGGATGTTGGGGGCCCTCCCGGAGAGGGAGTTAAGATGCAGGCAGTGGCTAGGCCTGGGTGGGAACCTGCAAACAAGGCTGAGTGAGGGGTGTGGGCAATGAGGCATGATCATGGCTGCAGGGATCCTGGAGATGCAGGGAGAGAGAGAGGAGTAGAGATGGGGAGCGGCAGCCCCAAGGGAAGTTAGTAACTGTCAGGGCTGAGTCACATAGGGAATTTCCTTGTGGCCCTTGCATTTCACATTGAGACGCTCCCTGCAGGGAAAGGGTGGGGGCAGCAGGGCATCTCTTGCCCCTGCTGTTGGATTCTAACAGACTGATCAAGGTCCTGCACAGGTGGGGCGAGGGGCAAAGCTTGGTATGGACAGGAGTGGGTAATAGGGGTTAGCTGGAGCTGTACCAGGAGATGGGGGAAATGGGTCTGTGAGGTGGTGGTTGGGCTGGCTTGGGGTGCAGAAGGTGTGGTGGGTATTAGAGCTGTCCTTGGAGGTCACTCATATGGGGGTGCTGAGGCCTGGCCTGGTACAGGTTATTGCTTATTATACCCAATTTCTTGCTTTTCCCACAGGTCTCCCTTCTGCAGATCTGCTCAGTCCCTGCTGCTGCTGTTGAGCTCCCTGACCAAACAGCCCCTGGCTCTCCTAGTGTTTCTGCCAACCCCTCTCAGGCCCCAGGGCCCCCCTATATCTCTCATGAACTCCTGGCCCAAGCACTGGGCTTCCCTGATGCCCTTGCTGAACTCCCAGCCCCAGGTGTGCCTGGCATCCCTGCCAGTGTCACTCCTGGGTCCCCTGGCACCCCTTCTGAGCTTCAGGTGAAGGTTTCTGTTAGTCTTGCCCAGGCCCCAGGTGCCCCTGATGCTGCAGCTGAGACCTGTCCTGGGGTATCCCATTTACTAGGGTCACCTGAGGGTCCTGGTGAGACATCTCCAGGCAGCAACAGTCCCCCAGCACCAGGAACCCCCGACACCCCCTCTGAACTCCTCCCCAAGGTCACCTCCTCTCCAGGGTCCCCTGAAGCTCCTTCCCAGTCTCTAACCACCTCCAGTCTAGCTGAGGAGCTCCCCAGAGTCTCCCAGTCCCCAGGATCCCCAGAGGCACCCACCCAGTCCCCAGGGTCCCCTGATAGCTTGCCAGGTCCTGAACGCAGCTCCCCTCCACTCTCTGGGGACACCAAGCCATACACAGGCCCTGTGGAGTTGTCCCTGCCTGATGATGAGAGGAGGGTCCAGCCCCCGCAGTTGGGGCTCCGGCGCTCCTCGGAAGGGATAGTGCAGCCGTCTGCCGAGGGGCTGGGCATGGAAGAACTGGGAGGCTCATTGGCTGCCTTGTCCCAGGGAAGGGGTCCTCCCTCAGAGCAGTCCTTGGGAGGCGAGTCAAATTGGAGCCTGTCGCAGTCATTTGAGTGGGCCTTCCCCTCCCGGGCTCCTGAGTGGGGGGTGAGGAAAATGGAGTCATCTCCCAGGTCCCCCATCAAAGAGGCCAGTGATTCCAGCATCTCTGAGGGAGGGGAATTGGATGGGGAAGGTTTGGTCTGTCCTGGTACAGCCCCAAGCCCTGAAGGGTCTGGCATGGGAGCAGAAGAATTGAGGCAAGGAGACCCCAGCACTGAACTGGGGAGTGAGAGAGGAGATCAGCCTGATGCTGGTAGACATACTGGGAGCACAGAGGCCCCCAGTGAGGTGGGAGAGATCAAGGCAGAGGAGTCTGGGAGCAGGGAAATGGTAGCTGGGAAAGCAGGGGAGGCAGAGGCCACGTGTCCTGGTGGCCCCACAGCACAAAGGGAGCTAGCTGTAGCTGAGCTGAAGGGCCCTGGGGCAGAGGGGGACACTCTTCAGGAGGAGCAGGGCACACTGCCGGTCCGTTCTGCTCTTCATCTGACGGAGCCACTCCAAGCTCTAGAGCAGGCTGAGCCCTCTACACAGCCCTGTGTCCTCTTCTCTGATACTGTTCACCTGGACAAGGCTGCCTTCTCCTGGGAGGATGACTCAACACTGGGCCTAGCCCAAGCAGGGCCTGCCCTTGAGAGCATGGAGGGTGCAAGGCTGGAGCCAGGAGTGGGAGATGCCGACCCACTGGGGGGTTCTGAGTCCCACTCTGATCCGTGCTGGCTGGAGGAGCTGCTGGCATCACCCCCACCCAGTGCTGATGACACTAAGAGGAAGGTGGTGCCCACACCTGGAGACTCTGAGGGGTCTGAGGTAAAGCAGTGACAGTGGCTGCCTGTTGGGTGAGGGGCAGGAGCAGGGGAGTTGAGCAGGGCATTCCCCTGGGTGTGTGTGGGGTGAGTATGTCTCTGGTGCTTGGTGAGAGGGTGCTCCTGCATGTAGGAGAAGCTTCTGTGGAGTCAGAAGGGTGCTTCCTCCCCAGCATTTCAAAGGTTGGAGGGGGTGAGGGGGGAAGTTGCCCTGGCACCAGTAGGAGGTGAGGTGACTTTCTCCAGGTGTATTGGAGTCAAGAGGAAGTTTTTCTAGAGGTCATGTCTCTGGCACCCGTAGGCAACACTCTTCTGTGGGAGAGGGCATGGGGATAGATGTGAGGCTCCCCTTTCAGTCCGCACATGCAGCGGGGCTGTAATGGGTTAATCCCTGCCTGGCGGCAGTGGGTGGGTGTGCCATGCTGAATGAGCCAGGCTTGGTCCCAGGCAGCCAAGCCCTGAGCGAGTGTGTGCACAGAGTAGTTGGACAGGTTGTGTGGAGGCAGAGCAGGAACGTGCTGGGGGAATGGGGGTGGGGTGAAGCACAGAAGGTAGCTGTAGCGCAGCCTGCTGCACGCTCCCCCACCACCTCTCTTGGCTTTCCCTTCTGGGGCATACGGGAGCCCCCAGTTTGGCACAGCCATGGACAGGGATGGTGGTAGGATATCAATCCTTCAGAGGCTCTTGGCTAACTTGGAGCTGCGGGATGAGGCTGGGCGTGTCCGGCACTCAGAGCGGTTGAGTGCTCCCTGGATGGGCACAGCATCTGTGAGTACACAGAAAGATCGTGCCTTCTGGCCTCCTGGCAGCTGGGCTTGGGGTCCTGCTGCAGAGGGCAAGGGATCCCAATGGTCTCTGCTGCTGCCCTGCTAGCATGCCCTATTCCTCCAGGTTTTCTGGTGATGGGCAGGAGGGCTTGCAAGAGGTGAAGAGGCTGGGGACATACCACAGGAGCTGATGAACCACAGCCCTCCAGAATAGCCTTGTGGAGGTTACACTCAGAAACAGGATGCCTTCCCATCCAGGAGGGGTGGGGGGGGGAACAGGTGATGCTGGGGGTCAGGAGGGGGCCTCTTCACGCTCCCTTCCACAGGTTAACCTGGAACCCCACTGCTACAGCTCCACCTGGGAAAGTACTTAAGAGGGAGTGCTTCAAGCTCAAGGGAGTGCCACAAACCCAAGGCGAGTCCTCTTCCTTCCTGTCCCATAGCAAGGCTGCTTTGGGGTGGAGGGGACAGGACTGTCCCAGCTGGGTCTCCACGTTCATTCTTGTCCCAAATTCCCTTTTCGTCTAAATCACCTGTCTCCCTCCCTTTCTGCACAGGGTCTCCTTGGCTGGTCGCGGAAGGACCTGCACAGTGAGTTTGGCATTGGAGAGGCCCGCCAGGTCAGTGACTTCGACTGGGCCAGTGAGCCTGGCTCTGGGAAGAGAGACTGGCCCAGTGGGTATGGAGCAAGCGAGACTGAACAGGACCGGGCTTTTGGCACCAGTAAACGCGACTGGGCCAGTGCATACAGCATTAGTGAAGCTGATCGGCAGGATGGGGTGTTTGGTGTCAACGGGAAGGAGTGGGCCAGTGAGTACAAAGGGACAGAGGTAATGGGGGATTCCAGCACTGGGCACAGAGACTGGCCTGACACTTATGGCCTTGGGGATGGCCAGCATCAGGATGGAGACTTGAGCACTTCCAAGCCAGACTGGACCAGTCAGTACAGCATTGGCAGCACTGACAGCCAGGGTATGGAATTTGGCACTGGGAAGCCAAACTGGACCAGCAGCTATGGTATTGCAAGTGGTAACCAGCAAGACGAGGAGTTCAGTTCTGGTAAGCCAAGTTGGACCAGTGAGTATGGTGTGCGTGATATCGGCCAGCAGGACAAGGACTTTGATGTTGGGAAGTCAGGCTGGACCAGTGAGTATGCCATGGGTGACACCAGCCAGCAGGACAAGGAGTTCAGTCCCAGCAAGCCAGCATGGACCAGTGAATACAGTGAGAGTGATGCCAGCCAGCAGGACAAGGAGTTCAGTCCCAGCAAGCCAAGTTGGACTAGTGAGTACAGTGTGGGTGACAGCAGCCAGCAGGGCAAGGAGTTCAGTCCCAGCAAGCCAAGTTGGACTAGTGAGTATGGTGCGGGTGACACCAGTCAGCAGGACAAGGAGTTCAGTCCCAGCAAGCCAAGTTGGACTAGTGAGTATGGTGTGGGTGACACCAGCCAGCAGGACAAGGACTTTGGTGTTGGGAAGTCTGGTTGGAATGGTAACTACGGTGTGGGCAACACTGAACAAAAGGAGAGGGAGTTTTGTACTGGGAATCAGGATTGGGCCAGCAAATATGGCCTTAGCTGTACAGACCAGGAGAGTGCCTTTTGCAGTGGAAGCAAAGACCAGTCTAGCATTGGGGATTCTTGTTGCCTAGGTCGAGAGCCCAGTGCTGAGAAATCTGGTTGGAGTGGCTCTAATCTCCAGGAGAACAAGTCTGCCACTAGTAGCAGAGACTGGGCTGTTGAATTCAGTGTTGGAGGGGCTGAGCACCAGAACCAGTTTGGCATCATAGGGACGGACAGGGACAGCAGCATTGGTTTAAGCACTTTGAATCCATCCAGCTCAGCTGGGACTGTTGGTCCAGCAGAGCTCAGAGAGAGCCAGTCTGATTGGGTTGGTGAAGAGGGGATTGCTGGCCCAGCGATGCCCCAAGAGACTGGAACAGGCCAGTCTGACTGGGCCCAGGATCTTGGCCTTAGACGCCTGGATATTTCCAGCAGCTGGGGAGCTGTGGGTTCTGATGACTGCACAGAGGGTGAAGTGGGACGGACAGACTGGGTCCAGGACCCTGTCACGAGCAGCCAGAATCCCTCTGATGGCCAGAGGCCTGAAGGCTTTGATATGTGCAGAGAGGAGCAGCTGGACTGGGCCCAGGACTTGAGCCCTATATTTGGCATAGGGAACACAGTTACTTTCAGCAGCTCACAGGCCAAGGGCCTGGACAAGACCAGTGAGGCTGGAGTGGAACGAACAGATGAGGCTGGTGACAGCGGGAGCGATGTCATGGAGCAAAGCCCTGACCTCAGCCTGCACATTGAGGAGCCGAGCATAGAAGATGGTGGAGACTCGGAGGATGGGTAAGGGCTATGCTGGGCATGTGAGGGTGGGGTGTAAGAGGGATGAACACCCCGGTTGGTGTCCTGGCTCCAGTAGTAGCTCTTTTCAGTGGGGCCTGTTGATGCTTAGAGTACTTGCTCCAGTTTAGGAAACCCATGGAGGGGACATCGGTATGGCTGAGAAGCTGTTTGGCTAAGCATGCATCTTATGGCAGGGAGTGCTGCTGCTGCGAGGCATCTGTGGGGAAGTTCCTCCCTGGGCCTTCTGCTGCGGACGTGGAGGACCATCTTGTGCTCACTCAGTCACGGTAACGGGGTCAGGCTGTCTGCTGTGCAGTATCCTCCAGGACCCCTTTCTCCTCTTCTGCAGCCTGCTTGGCTTTAGTGGGCATCCCTCCAGGCTGAGGTGTGTTGGTTGAGGTGGCCCAACTTGCCACTGACAGCAGGACCTGGCCTTTCCACCTACTTCCCCCATCCTGCACCTTTTCACATGTCCAGGTCCAGAAGAGGACAGGTGGACTGGACCAAAGCAATTTGATCTTGCTGTGGGGGAAGCCATGCTGCTTTGGGCCCTTTCCCTTGGCACTGCCTCTAATTCCCCACCTGCACCTCTTTCCCCCAGCCTTTGGGGACTATCTGGATACAGTGTTGAGAAATGTCTGCTATGTTAGCCCTGAGCCTTAGCTCTCTATCTTCCTCGCTCCCCGATGACTTCTTGCTGTGCCTTCTTCCACTCTCCCTGAGGACTGTTGCTGGCCTCATGCTGAAATATCCTGATTTCCTCTGAGTGGCCTGCTGAGGCCCTCAGGGCAGGGCACATTGGCTCTCAAGTAGGGCTTCCCCCTTGCCAGGCACTGGGGACCTGAGGACAGCCCTGCATCTTCCTGCTAGCCCCCAGCATGTAGAATGAGACCTGCCCCTCTCAGTCAGGAGCTGAAATTCTAGCGTATGAAGGTTTGACTGGAGTCACTGAGGGGTGATGTCATGGGCTTGGGAGTAGCTGTCTGGCTTTTGGTAATCATGGGAGCTGGCTGGAAGCCTGGGGCTGGGTGGGGCCCTGAGCACGCTCCCTCCATAGGCCTGACTGGCTAGTATGGCTTTGTATGGCTCTTGTTGCATTGCCCTGGCAGTGTCCTCTCCATAGGGCAGGCCAGGTCCTGGAGAGCTGACAGCCAAAGCATAGCATCCTGGCTCCATGCCCACAGCAAAGGGCAGTGCGCTGCTGTCCCATCCACTGCTGGGAGAATGCAAGCTTCCCCATTTCCTGTCCTCTCCGCAGCATTTGTTGTTCCCCCTGCTGGCTAATGTTCCCACCAGCATGACAGCCCCTGTGAAGAGCCTGCTGGAGTTGGAGGGGTTACTTGCCTGAGTAAGCCAGACTTTGGGCTTCTCCATGCCAGGCGATCCCTTTGCCAGCCCAAGTGAGCCCTGCCCCACCGGTGCCAGGGGGCTTCTCCATGCTGGCTGGATTTTCAAGTCTGTCCCTGTAGCTGGCTTGGCTCCCAGTATGGGCTGTGCATAACCTAAAGGGTGTAAAACTTATGTTCCCTGGGAACGGCTTCCACTTGGTTATTTTACACCCACTTCATGGTAGTGCTGCCTCCCAGCTAGTATTCCTGCCTCCCCAGAAGGGTTTTTTTTCCAGGCTTAGGATGCCTGAGCTTGGCCAAGAGGCAAGGAATTCTGTGAGCAGTATCTTTTATTGAGCCAACTGCATGGTCGGGAA
>NW_005842771.1:289613-297265 GCF_000455745.1 Alligator sinensis
CTTCATCAGGTCACTATGAGCTTTTCCAAGTCACTTTCCCATGCTGTGCCTCAGTTTCCCTAGGTGGATAATGACACTGCTGTAATGCATGCTATGAGGCCTGATATGGGGCATTCAGTCCTGGGCTTCTGACAGCACTTCAGCAGCGGAGGGTCTGGGAAGAGAGCAAAGGAGCCTGGGAGAAGAAAGTTCTGGGATTATGGGAATGCAGGTCTGTGGAGGGCAGGGGAAGAGGGGGAAGGAGAGGATTCTGTGATTGAGAGCACAGGGCCGTTAGGGAAGGGAGCCATGAGCCTCTGCGTCAGTGGGCAGGCCAGGCTTTCACTCTTGTCTCCCCTTGCAGAGGACCTGTAGGCTCACGACTTTCTGGCCCCAGCTTGCTGCTGGAGGAAATACTGGCCAACAGCTCTGTCCAGGCGGCCCAGCAGGAGAGACCTGCCTCACCACAGACCAGCCACATGGAAGAGGAGCGGGGCCTGAGCAACACTGCCAATGACCAGGCATTGGAGGCTGCTGGGCCCCCCCAGCCTGATGATGCTGATGGGAGCTGCCTACCAAAGCAAGTGAAGAGGCTGAGCCAGCCAGAGTGCAGGGGGAGCCCAACCGAGAGGCGTCGGCCTTCCCAGGGTCTGCTCCCAGCACAGGACTTCTCCTTTCTGGAGGTAAGCATGACACAGGCTTTCCAGCAGAAGCTTCTTCCAAGCCCACCCGTGGGAGGGGAGCTTTGAACAGGTCCTGGATGGCTGTATCCCACCACCATCCCCCTGGCATCCCCTCTGGCTGGCCCTGGGAGCAAAGCTTGAAGCTTTTGCTACCCCCAGGGAGTGGAGGCCTGCATTGTGTGTTAAATGGCCCTTCCAAAGGGAGGGGACCCTCTGCTGATGGGGATACTGTGTGGTGGTCAGAGGAAGGGGGCTGTGAGGAGGACTTCTCGGGGTCCTTACCTTACCTCCCTGGCCACCTTGCAAGTAGAGCTTTCAGGTCCTGGGCCCCATTCTCCCAGCATTGGGTGACTCTGTCTGGGTTGGGATCCCCTTGTGCTGCCAGGATCTCACAGATGCCACCCTGAGACCTGCATTGTATTGTGAGATCTGAGATACCCTGGACTGAGTCCTGATGCAGCATGGGGAACTTCACTGGCTTATGATTGTGTCTTGGGGCAGGAATGGAGCAGGAGGCGGCCCTGGGGCTGTGGACAATGGGCTGAGTCAGTGTGGTGTTATCTTTGTGTGGGGTGTCCTCCTTATGGCTCTCACTGACCTATGTCTGTCCTTTGTGGGGTGTGTACAGGATGCAGAAGTTCTCGACAGCACTGTGTCCCGAAGCAAAGCCAACCTGGGTCGCAAGCGAGGGCACCGGGCGCCCGCCATCCGCCCTGGGGCTACGCTGGGGCTGTCAGAGATGGAGGGGGACAGCTGGATGTTCCAGGACTCCACAGGTGGGATTAACAGCAGGGATAGGTTGCATCTTGGGCCTGGCTGGTGTGGCTGTGATATGATACTGATACAGCTTCGTGTCTGCTGGCGGGACATGGTACTGGTGCAGTGTTGGCAGGGCAGCAGGATGCATTCCTTTGTGGGAGAGGATGTTGGGGTAGCAGTGGTATGTGTCCCTGTATGGCATGATGTTGATATGTGATCATGTGTGGCATCATGGTGTTGTCTCATTGTCATCTCTGTGTGTAGGGGGAGCGTGTGGTGTGGTGCCAGTGCAGGTAGCCCTGTGAGGACTGTGTCTCTTGAGGTGGCATTGACACTGTGTGCCTGATGTGCTAGTAGGGCAGGGCATCTGGTGTGCACTGGTCATGTTTTCTGCTATGCTGGTGGTGTTACCTTGGCATGCTTTCTTGCACAATGGAAGCATGAGTGCAGCAGTGGCCTTCGTTTCAACATGGCAGCAACATTGGTTTGGCATTGACCCATTCCAGCGTGCTGGTATTGATGTGGCATTGGTGCGTGTATCTGCTTGACAGTATGGCAATGATGTGTGTGTGGTGGTGATGGCGTGATGTTGGTGTTAATGTAGCATTGGTGTTTGTTCCAATGTGGTGTCGGTGAGGATGTGGAATTAGTATGTGTTCCTTCTTGGTAGTCCTAATCTGTCACTGGCTTGTTGCTGTTGGGGTGGCATATACTCGCGTAGCCTGATGCTGTCCTCTCTACTTTCCCGTCAGAGCCTAGAACAACATGTATGGCCTCCTCAGATGAGGAGGCAGCAGAGGAGCCAAAGAGCAGGCGCGCACGGCCATCACCAGCCTCTAAGGGGGCGAAGGTGTCTCTGTTCCCAGGCCTGAATCCATCGGCCATCAAGGTAGCACCAGCTGCGGTCCCTGGTGCTGGGCGGGGTGTGGGAGCCCTCTGACTACGTGGTACAGGGCAAGCTTGTCTCTGCGTGGGTGATAGGGGCCTGTAAGGGGATGTCAGATTAGCTGAATGTGGAGTGCTGGGTGGGGAGGAGTGGGAGCATATTTAATGCTCCCACTCCTGGTGGGAATAGGATAGGCTTCAATGTGGATAAGTGCAGGGTGCTGCACCTGGGGAGAGAGAATCCACAGCATACATACAAGCTGGGGAGCTCCACCCTTGTGAGCACAGAGGTGGAAAAGGATCTTGGAGTCATTATTGACCAAGATGAACATGAGCCGCCAATGCCAGACCACAGCCAGCAAAGCCAACCGCACCTTGTTGTGCATCCAAAGATGCATCTCAAGCCGGTCCAGAGAGGTGATACTCCCCCTGTATGCGACATTGGTCCGGCCTCAACTGGAGTACTGCGTCCAGTTCTGGGCATCGCACTTTAAGAAGGATGTGGCCCGACTTGAGAGGGTTCAGAGGAGGGCCACCCGCTTGGTTGGAGGGCAACAGGGCAGGCCCTATGAGGAGAGGCTGAGGGACCTGAACCTGTTCAGCCTCAGCAAACGGAGGCTGAGGGGAGATTCGGTGGCTGCCTACAAACTCGTTAGGGGAGATCAGCAGCAAGTAGGAAGGGTCCTATTCCCCCCAATAGCACCTGGGGTGACAAGGAACAATGGCCAGAAGCTGCTGGAGAATAGGTTCAGGTTAGAGATTAGGAGGCACTATTTCACTGTTAGGGTGGCTAGGATCTGCAACCAACTTCCTAGGGAAGTGGTCCTTGCTCCTACCTTGGGTAAATTCAAAAAGAGGTTGGATGAACACCTGTCTGGGGTCGTGTGATCCCAGCATGTGCTTTGGCCAGTGGTGGGGGGGTCAAACTAGATGATGTATTTAGATGATGACCCCTAACTACTATGAAACTATAATGTAGATGATCTTGAAGAAAAAGGGAGTGTTGGTAAGAGTCTTAGGTATGGGAGGGGAGGTCTTGGGTGTGGGGAGTAGGGAGGGGACTGGCACAGTGGGTCCTGGGATGTGGAGGTTGCTGGAGTAGATCATGGTTGGGAAAGCTGGGAGTTCAGGGACTGGTGTTGAGGGAATCCTGGGCTGGTGCGGGTATGCTGGGGAGGCCGGGGTATGAGAAAGGAGGTCTCAAGAGGGGCTGGCACAGAGGTATTGTGGGGTGGGGGTGCAGAAAGGGAGGCCTACGTGTAAGTGAGGCTGGAATGGGGCAGGGGAAAACTGGTGTGAAGGGGCTGATATGGAGGAGGTTGCTGGGGAAGTCTTGCAGGCAGGTGGGAGGGCTCAGAAAAGGCTGGGGGTGGGGTTTGTCCTGGGTAACTGGTAGGTCTGAGGGTGATGTGCAGTTGACGTAGGGGTGAGGAGAGGTGTTGTACAGAAAGCCAGGATGTCCATGTATCTGTCTGACTTCATTCTTTGTCCCTTCCTCTCCTGCCTACACAGGCCAAACTGAGGGGCCGGAACCGCTTTGCCGAGGAGGGGGCCCAGCCAGGGGAGGGCAAGCCAGCTTCATCCAAGGAGCTCCACATGCAGCGCTCCAAGTCCTGCAAGGTCCCTGGCCTGGCTGGGAAGCCCCCTGCACTACCCCCCAAGCCAGAGAAATCCTCAGGGTGTGTGTGGGAGTGTGTGGGGAGGAGGCAGTCATGAAGGGCCAGGTTGGGGTGTGCGGGTGGGGAGGGGGTGTTTTTTGTGAGGGGAGAAGGGTTGTGGTGTCTGTTGGGGAGGTCCTGTAAGGCAGAGGTTCTCAACCTTTTGCACCTTGCATCCCACCTATGTAAGGTCAAAAAATCCTGGTCCCACTGGTTGATGAGCAGGGCGGGGTGTCCCCCAGAGGCCAGTCGAAGGTAGGGGAGGTCCCCCAACAGCTGATCGAAGCACGCAAAAGTGAAACTGGAAGTTCTGCCTTGAGACTCCCAGTTTCACCACTGGGACCTGAGTCCCACGTAGAGGACCTTTGTGTCCTGCCAGTGAGACACGTCCCACCGGTTGAGAAACCCTGCTGTAAGGGAGAAGTGGGGAGGGAAGTTCCTGTGAGATGTCCAGAAGCTGGAGTGTGCGTTTTGGGGGGGGGGGTGGTATGTGGGTGGGAGATTACGCTGAAGGGGGTTGAGCTGTACATGGGGGAAGGGGTTTTATGGTGGGGATGGGTTGGGAGGCATGCATGTGTTCGGGGGGCTTCCATGAAGGACCTGGGTTTGGGGGGAAGTTCCTGTTGGGAGGATGTTTGTATACCTGGAATGATGGCAAGTGTCTGTGTAGACCTGGGGTGTTGGCGTATGTTCACACCTGCAGGTGTCGGTGAGTATTTGTAGGCCTAAGGGCGTTGCTGGGTATGTGCTTGGCTGGGGGTGTTGAGGAGTCATAGATTCATAGATACTAGGGTTGGAAAGGGAACTCAACAGATCACAGAGTCTAACCCCCTGCCTAGGCAGGAAAGAGCAGATGACCCCAACTGGATGCCTATACAGCCTTCTCTTAAAGACCCCCAGGGTAGGGGAGAGCACCACCTCCCTTGGAAGGCCATTCCAAATTCTGGCCACCCTTACTGTGAAGAAGTTCTTCCTGATGTCCAGCCTAAATCTACTCTCCATCAGTTTGTGACCATTGTTCCTTGTTACCCCAAGAGGTGCCTTGGTGGTCAGAGCATCTCTGATTCCTTCCCCCCCACCCCAATGAATTTGTAGGCAGCCACAAGATCACCTCTCAGCCTTCTCTTGTGGAGGCTGAAGAGATTCAGTTCCCGTAGTCTCTCCTCATAGGGCTTAGCCTGCAAAACCTTAACCATACGAGTGGCCCTGCTCTGGACCCTCTCGAGGTTATCCACATCCTTCTTAAAGTATGGTGCCCAAAACTGGACGCAGTACTCCAACTGCAGTCAGACCAGTGCTGCATAGAGGGGAAATAATGCCTCCTTGGATCTATTTGTTATGCATCTGCTAATGTGTGATAAAGTGCAGTTAGCTCTGTTGATGATTTTGTTACACTGATTTCATCATATTCATCTTGGAGTTGTCAGGATGTATGCATGTCTGTCCGTCTGAGCAGCTGTAATTTCAGGGGCACCTCCTTGTGGCTCAGAGTGGTCCTGCAGATCCCTGCCCTCTCTCCTCTTCTCTGTCTTTGCAAGGCCTTGAACCCAGGCTGGAACACTGTCAGTGAAATCCCCTGGAGAGGGCCACATTTACTGGGTCTCTTTCCCCAGCACAACTCTGGCCCCCTCCAGCCAGAGCCCCCTGCCCTCCTGCGTGGTACTTCAGGCTGTTTCCTTCTCCTTGAGATCATGGGTGCTGGACAAGTGGGCCTCTTTCCTGACTCAGGAGTCAAGGTGGCCAAACACTAAGGGTTTGGTGTGCTGGCAATTTCATTCCCTTGAAATCTGGTTTCTGCCTGAATCAGGCCTGCACCCAAATTTGCCAAACTGGCAGATCCTCAGGCCCCTGCAGCTGCTCATGAAATGGATGCTCTCATCTGTTTTCCTGTTCGCTGCAGGAGGAAACTGGCCAAAAGCCTTAATTTCATGGAGCAGCTGTGGAGGGGGCAGCAGGGGTGGGCTCCCAAGTGCCCCACCTCTTCCCCTGGACTCGTTGAAGACCCTGAGGTGTTTTGATTGAAGTGGGGTTTTTTTGTTTTTTTTTGTTTTGCTGGACAAATCTGTCCCCACCAGCATGGCTCTGGAGTCCTAATCCCTCCTTCTCCTCTGGGCATCATTGCCTCAGGCCAGCTGCAGCCTTATCCCAGCTCTTCCCAGCTGACCCCTCTGCAGCTCAGTCATCTCCTGGGTGGGCTGGGCGAGGTCAGCAGCACTTCCCTTGCAACAGAAGGAGGAGGAGGCAGACAGTATCCAGCCCTCTTTCCCAGGGCCTGGCCTGCTTGGCAGGGAGCCTTGCTTCACTGTACATGGTTCCTGGTCCTGAGCCCTTAAACAGACAGTGGCCAGGCTCTGCTGCTCTTTTGGATTGCTTCCTTCCTCTGCCCCCAGGACCAGCCCCTCATCTTCCCTCTCTGGAGCTCCAGAAACCCTAGCCCCTCTTCTTAACATACTCCGTTAGTCACAGTTGGGAGGTGCTGGGGTGTCAGTGGGTATGTGTGAACTTGGAGTATTGGTGAGGATGTTGGTGTGTAGACTTGGGAGGTATCACATGGTGGGGTTGATGAAGACATTGGGGGTGTATATAGATCTGGGTGGAGTCAGTGACTGAGAGTGTGTGTGGACTTGGGAGGTAGCCTTGAATGTGTATATCTTGGAGGTGTGGGGGTGTGTGTAGATTTGGGGCGTTAGAGAAGGCATTGGCTGGGGGGTGGGAATCCAGGATATGTCAGAGGGTGTGAGCAAACCTTTGGCCATTGGGTCATGGGCAGTATCAGCGAAAATATATAATAAAGGTGTTGGGGTGTAAATGTGTGAGAAGGATTGAGGCATGTTTGTTGATGTGGGCGCACTTGGGGTTGTTGGGGTATGTGTGATTTGGCAGGTGTCAGTGAGGGTGTACGACGGGGGTAGGCAGTATGTCCACCCACCGAGGGGTGGGCAGGCTGGAGGACACTTAGGGAGTTTTGCTGAGTTGTTGCAGGCTGGGTCAGCCCCCCCCCCACCCCCCCCAAACAGCTCACCTAAACTCCCTAAGTGTTTCTCCAGCCCAAATAATTGCCCACCCCAGATCTAAGGGCAGAGAGGTGAGTGGACAAAGGTTAGGGGAACATAACCTTTGTTCCCCTCTCCCCAAGTCCGTGGCATGCAGCCAACCTGGGCTGGTGCTGTACTGTGTTCCCATGTGCTGCCTTGGGCCACGTGGGTACAGCTGGAGCAGCTTCTGCCTAACCCAGCCGCGTGCTGGGGATGCAGAGAAGTGGGGAACACAACAGGGCACTGGGCTGGCTGCGTCTGGATAACTCTTGGCTCCCAGACCCCTTCCCCCTACACCACCTGCCCCACCCTGAGTTGCCAGCATGCAGCCAGGCCAGCCAGTTCCACATTGTGTTCCTGGGCACTACTATCAGCTGTGTAGGTGCAGCTGGAGCAGCTGGCATGGCTCCTGCCTAACTTGGCTGCATGCTGGAGATTTGGGGTTGAGCAGGAGCCACTTCCGCAGTGCCCAAGTGGCATGGCCCAAAGCAGCCTGCAGGAACACTGTGGCACTGCATTAGTAGCATCTGTGCCCCTAGCAGGCGCCAGCCCAGCATGGCAGGGCCTGATGGCTCCTGGCCCTCTTCCCCCTGCCGCCCCTCCCCTGTCCGCAGGAAGAACTTTACCTGAGCTTTGCTGCTCACTGCAGGGCA
>NW_005842771.1:297275-307450 GCF_000455745.1 Alligator sinensis
CAGGAAGAACTTTACCTGAGCTTTGATGCTCACTGCAGGGCAGGCTGTCTGGCCTGTGAATGACTGCAGGGTTGGAACTGCATGCAGACAGCTTTGCCAGGCAGAAGCTTGGCTAGGAGCTTTGTTCCCCCTGCCTTGGGGTAAATCCGGGGGGGGGGCACTGTGGAACAGGGCAGGCGGGCTGGGGAGGGGAGCAGCTGCTGTTGCTGCAGCTGGTTACCTCTTGCGAAAGGGAGAAGGGCAAGAAACACCAAAAGCCAGGGCAGCTGTGGGTCAGACACAAGTCTTCTTCAGCGGAGCAGCTGTGGGCTAAGCAATTATTTGGCGGGTCAGATTCGTCTCGTGGGCTGTATTTTACCCACCCCTGGTGTAGGGGAATGTATGTAGGTTTGGGAGCAGTTAGTGGCATGTGCACATGGTGTTGGGGTG
The DNA here is from genome assembly GCF_000455745.1 of Alligator sinensis. NCBI lineage: Eukaryota > Metazoa > Chordata > Crocodylia > Alligatoridae > Alligator > Alligator sinensis. Next base: position 297,705 of record NW_005842771.1, read on the forward strand.
TGCATAGATTTGGTGCTGGTGAGGTCTGTGCATTTTAAAGGGGATTTGGCTTTTCCTGCTCTGGCTGTCCCACAGGCTGTAACTTTTCTCTCTGCCTGCAGGTCTGAAACCTCCTCGCCCCACTGGCTGCAAGCGCTAAAGCTGAAAAAGAAAAAATCCTGAAACAGAACATGCAAGTGAGTTTTCACAACAGGGCCTGAGCTGACCTGGGTCTGGTTTTTGAGAGCCCTACGATCCCCCTACAAACTGGAGTGGCACTGCCAGGACTCTGAATCTGTGTGGCACCAAGGTGTGGGGTGTGAGCAGTGCATGTGTGCACCCTGCCTGAGCACACTTGTGGTCATGGGAAACAAAGCCTCTGTAGCCTTGACCGGGGAAAATCCTACATCTGAGCCACACCTGTGTGCTGAGTCACATTGATGTCCCTGACCTTAGGCATGGGATGTGGTGTATAGCGGTGGGGACACAGGACCTACCTCATCAGCTTCACAAGCATTTCTCCCCTCTGTCACTGGGAAGAGCAGCCTGCTGAGCCTGTAGGATCCTTACCCTTTGCTTCCTGAATCCCAGCATTTGGCCTCTTGTGACTGGCAGGGTCAGGCTGGCTATTTGCTTCCTTGCAGCATCTCCAATCAGGCTTTTGTGGGATGATGGCACCACCTGGTGGGGGCCGTGTGTCATGGCACTTAGTCCTTTCTGCCTGGCATGGTTGGGACCTCTTGTAATGGGTGCTGCCAGGAGGGGGGAATTCAGACAATATCAAGGGAAGTCTCCTGAAGAGAGAATGGCTCCTTGAATGGGGGCAGATCTGGCTGGGGACTCTCTGCATGTCATAGCATCTGCCCTGCTAAGGGCAGCTCTTCTCAGTTCCAGTGGCCAAGGCCTGTTTTTCTACAGCAGGGGGCTGAGTTCAAGTGGCTGAGTGGTGATGTTCAGGGAGTAGTGGGACTTCTGTCTCCTGCCTTCATGAACTGCTGCTCCTTGAGGAGGGGGTGGATCTGGCTGGGGAGCAGTCCTGGGGTGGGGGAGCAGGGGTTCTAATGTGTCAAACACACCCTTCTCTCCAGACTTTCCACCCATGAGTGCACTGGCTCTGGGCAACCTCCCCCCACCACCTGGAGCCTGTCCCCCACACAAGACAGTCTGCCAGGCTCTCCATTATGGATGGGGTGCTATATGGTACCAGTCTGCCCTTGCTAATGTCTGCCCTTTCTCTGTCTTCCAGGCGTCTTTTGTCTGCTGCTGGGGCTTGGACAGCTCACGCACCAAAGAGGCTCATGTGGGCATGGGGAATGGGACAGCACAACCTTCGCAGCCCCCCTCCCCCCGCCATCCATGTGCTGTTGAGATGCACAGTGAGGGCTGGGGCAGGACAGGCACACCTATGCACTTTGTATCACACTTGAGAGCTGCTGGGTCCCTTTGCTGCCTCCCGCAAGCTGGCTGCTTCCTCTCGCTGCCCTTTCCTACCACCGGCCTCTTATTATAAAGCATCTGGTTTTTGTAATCAGTGAAGCGGCCCAGCCCTGTCCCTTCTGGCCCGCTTTCCCACTGAGTTGGGGCAGGGTGGGACCTGGGGTTGGAGCTTGTACTCTCTTCCTCTCTGCTGCCCTATTACATATTTCACACACAGAGCAATGAATTATGTTGGTGCCACTTGATGAGACAATAAAATCTTTCTGATAACGGAAGGGGCAGCTGTGGTCTCAGGTGCATCCCTGGGGTCTCCCAACTTTGTCTCCCCCATACTTTGCTTGCTTTATCTTTCATGTAATCAGGGAGCAGAGGACAGCGGGCAGGACCCTCTGAAAAGCTGGCTGTAGGGCGAACCATTCCTTGTTCCCCATTGTGTCCTGCTCCTTCCTTCCCCCTGCCAAGTCATTGGGGCCACTTGCTGAGTCAGCGGGGGTGGGCAGGCCTTGCTAGGTAGCTAGTTCAATTGTATTGCGTCCCCCTGTGCTCTGTCTCTGAGCTGAGTTGCAGGCATATGGCCCTGGGCAGGGAGGTGGGCTGCAGGGATTGGGGCTCCTGAGTGCGTGATGCCAGCCTACTGAGGCATCCTGGCACTCACTGACACTGCCCTGCTCCTGTCTATTCCTGCAGAGCCCCAAGTTTCCAGTGTCTTGTTTTTCTCCCATTCTTCCCAGGCAGAATCTGAGCATGCAGTGGGACAGACTGAATGTGGATAGGGGCATCCAGCCACTGACAGCTCTGCATGCATGCTGTCTTAACTCAAGAGCTTTGCCCTCATGAGGGACGGGTCTATCCTGGAATCCCTTCCCCAGGGAGCTCCTAAGACATGTCAGTAGAAGAGACTCCAATGTAGGTGTGGCTCAGCTGTTCATACCCAACTCCTGTGGTTTTGTGTCACTGTCTTAAGCCCTACACCCAGTAGGATTATATCTGCAGTTTTGATCCCTGTCCAGCCTACAGTCTCTTAAACTCCACTTCTGGAGTTTGCTGAAGTTGCAAGGCAGATGAGCTTCACTTAGTGCCTCAGAACGACATGTGTACAGGAAGTGTTACAGGAACAGGTAGAGCACATCTACAGGGCTGTTTCTTTCAGTGCCGAATCTTTGGGACCCCACAACGAGAAGGGTGTAGAACAGTGATATTTTACCAGGGTGTTGGAGCACTCTGGGGTTCCATCAAATCCTCTGAAGGGTGTCGCAAGGTGTGAGGAGATAAGCAAGGTATGAGGAAATAGGTAAGTGCAGGCTCAAGCTTGTCCTTTCCTGCACAGTCCCCCACATCTATTGCCCAGCCCCTCTGTAAGGAGGTCAGCACTATAATGTATACATTAGTTTTGAATTGGGTGCCACTACATTCACAAAAATTGTGAAGGGTTGCCTCAAGTCCAAAAAAGTAGAGAATCACTCATTTAGTACCTGTGTCCTCCACACTGATCACCACCCATGGGGAGGTATGATTCTTCAGTTCTGCCCAGGGGATAAAGACAGCTGCTACAGAGGGGGTAGAGGGGGGTGGGGTGGAAGGAATCCATCTGGGGTAGTGCTCAGAGGATTTGGTTCAGTCCCTTGCTTGGCTACAGTTTCTGTCTGCCCTTGAAGTTTCTTAATGGATCTGGGTTTCCATTCCTCAGCAATGAGAGAGGATCAGTTTCAGCTGCTTAAGACACAGGAAAGCAGGCAGCCATTGTATCATGCACATGGAACAAGGACACTTCTTGCATGCCGAGAAAAGGTGAGAAGCCACAGACCCCAAATAATAGTGCTTACATCAGAACAAGGGCAGGTGATTACTAATCCAGGCAAGAACAGTGACCAATTTCTGAAACTCCACCAGGCTTGTTACAAGAAATTTTCCACCCAGCCTAGAAGAATTGAGTAACTTTGTTATAAGTCTTATGATTCCACAAATATCAATACAGCAACGGGTCCAGCCAGCCTTAGGCTTGTAGTCAGAGGAAGTAGTCAAAGCCATGGGGGAGATGAACCAGGCAGGGGCTTCCACCTTGATGACCTAGCTGTAGAATTCTGCCAAAAGTTCAAGGAAGAACTGGTCTCTTGGCTGTCAAACATCAATGGAAGGCCCACTTCAAAGGCACCTGACTTCTGGCTATGAGGGAAGATTGTATTGCTGACAAGGTTGCTCCAAAATGTAATGGTCATCAACCTACCTCTTTAATCAATGCTGTTATAAAATGCTTTCAAACCCACTGGCTAAGAGGCTTACGAAGGCAAGAAATAGGATTCATAGATCCAACCTGGTCTGCAGCCCCATAAACTCCTTGCACATTGCCTCCATCTGTAAGACATCTTCCCCTTCTTGGCAATCCGCAGTCAGAGAGGCCTAGGTCTGTTGGACATGGCCCATGAGGAAAGCATAGGCTTCCATGCCTAGTGGGGGACAACCAGCTACAGGTGAAAGGGTTAATGATGAGGTCATACAGTGGTTGACAGCCTTGGTTCTCACAATCATGACAAGCCACGACCAGGTTTGAATTTGCTGTCCACCCGTTCCAGAAATGTTCCCACCCCAACAGCAGGTCCAAGCATTACTTGCTCACCTGAGGGGGTGGGGCACAAGCACAATGTGCAGCATGTTTCCCTGATCCTTCACCTGACTCCCAATATACTTTCTTGAACTGAAAAAGAACATTCAGCTTGGGTCAAAGTGAGCCTATTAATTTCATATTGACAGTTAATTAGCTTTCTAAAGTTTTGGTTGCAAAGATTGTTTTCAAATTCTAAATCCAAAGCTTTTAAGCTGTTCAGTTAATTCCGTAAGCTAAGCCTAGCAAGCCTTCTTGCTATGGTGAGTTGAAAACAATTCTCTTAATAAAGACTTTTAAGATATCCCATAGTGTACACCAGGTTATAAGTGGTATCAAGGACAAGATGAATTTCCTTTGTTCTGAAATTGTTTCTCATTTCAAAGCAGAGTTTAGGCTCTGCACTTTAGTCCAGTTTGTCACAGGAGGAGAAACCCGCAGAATCCCTGGTGCCTGTTCAGAAGTCAGAATTGATTTAATTTGATGAGATCTGTGGAAATCAAGAAATAAAATCTGTTTGTGAATAGGTGCAAGAAGTGAAATCCATCTTGATGGGTGTTATGACCATCATACACCTTTTAAACCCAGCTCTATATAATCATTCATGATGATTCTGACCCATAGTTATGTATGTTTGGGTTGGTCTGATTTGTTTAAAGTGATTTGATACTTCCCAGAAGTTCCTTGCCATGGCATCCAAATGTAGTAGGACATTAGCGGCCACAAGGTTGTGGCCATGTGCTTAAGGCAAAGGATTTAAATCTACTGGGATTTGTGTTTTCTTTCAAACAGTGATTAATACAGATAAATGTGTGGTGTGCAAAAGTTAGCATTATCTTTATTTTGTCCATTTAAATGAATAAGTTATATCTTGTACCAGCAAAAGTTTACCTTCCTCGTTTTTGTCCACATTTTCTCAAGTCTCTTGTGAAACAATATTGCTGTATTCTTAGCTGCAGAAAAGTAATTACAAGGTGCCCTTGTATTGTCTGTTTCCCTTCAGTTTTTCTGTCTCTAGGTGATTTTTGTGTAGAAAAAGAACCTCTGTTTTCTATGTTTCTACATGGGTCTGTTTTCTTTCATGAGGCACCTTCTGGAGGCACCAAAAGATACAATTTCCACTGTTAGTCACAGAAATTGTATCATCATGTCATTCCACTGTTTGCTCCCATTAATTTTGCCATAATGCTTCCCAGGTATAGACTGGAGAACAAATAACGTGTTAGCCACTAGATTTCTTCAATAAATCACCAAGCCAAGAACAGGTTATGCTGGTTTAGACTTGGTTTTGGTAAGTTATGAGGCTGTAATTGAAGAGTTGATCATAGACAATAACCTCAGACTGAACGCTCACAAGCTGATGAGTTTAAACCAGTAAAAGGACAAACAAAAATAGGTCCATAACTCAAGTTCTTGATTTCAAACATTAATGAAGTGTCTTAGACCAGAGAGCTCAAGGACTTGAGTGTGCAAAAGTCTTGGAATTTTTTGAAGTCAAAGATACATACCCTATCTGGAATTTATGAACAGAAGGAGGTAACTAGCCATGTTAGTCTGAAGACAGGCAGAAGGCATGGCAGGGTGGCACCTTATAGATTAACTCATTCAGAGAGTCATGTGCTTTTGTAAGCTACAGCCTCTGTCAGATTTATAGTAGAGGGTAAGCAGAGATTCTACATAGAATGGAACAAGAGAATTGATCACCAAAAAAAAGGTACAGCTTAGGAGTCAGGGGACAGGGTTGAAGTACAAATGGCCAAAACTCACGCTGAGTTAGACCTTGCAAAGACTATTAAAACAAATACACAGCCAAAGAACCTTTTGCTAAGAAAGAAGAGAACAAGGTGAGCTTCTGTACAGTGTGAATGGAGAAGAGATTAAAGATAATCCACATATGACCCAAAACTAAATGAATGCTATACCTCGGTTTTCAATGTCGCCCAGGGATAGAAAGACAGGAATTAAACACAACGTAAATAGAAATGGGATGAAATGCAGCATGGGTTTTGCCAGTGGTAGATCATGCCAGTCTAACCTGATGCCTTTATATGGTAAGGTAACATATTTTCAAGACAAAGGAAATGCAGTGATTCTGATTTGTCTGGATATGACACCATATAAGAAATTACTAGTTAAGCAGGAGAAGATAGCAGTAATTGCAAGGACTATAAAGCACTGACTAAAAGAAATACTACGATGAATAGGGGTGAAAATGATCAGGCTAGAGGAAAGTTACTGATGGAGTTCTCCAAAGACTGATCTTCACAGTGATCTTTAATATTTATATTAATGACCTTGGCACAAAAAGTAGGAATGTCCTTGTGACACGAGGTTGGAAGGCATGATCCATATAGAGGAGGATCAGGATATTGCACAGAAAGAACTGTATGACCTTGAGGACTTGAGTAATGGACATAGGGCAAGATTCAGTGGTATGAAGTGTATAGTCATGCACTTGGAGACTCCTAAGAATTTCTGCTAAAAACGGAGCTCTTCTATTGGAAAAGATGAAGGAGGGGAAAGATCTGGAGCCACCAGGTTGAAGTGTCTACAGAAAAGGTACATGTGATCTATCAATCAAGGTATTTCTAGTAGAGTTATGGCATTCTTAATGCCATGGGTGAGGCCTCATTTGCGATATCGTATACCAATTGGGGGTGAACCTATCCTATCCTGTGAGCTGGATGAGTGGCATAGGGCCAGTCTGCAGACTAGATACCAGGGGCAGGGTCCAACCACTGAGCAAACCCGTATGTCCATCCAGAGCAAGCTAGTGCATGATGGGGCCATCATCCCAGTAGGGAAGTGGTGCAGCATTAATAGCTGCCTTTCTCAGATCCCTGGTGCAATCTGGGATCCTGCCACTACTCCCTTACTGCCAAATTTCCAGACTTGTGGCCACATGACACAACTCCACAGACTAGATCTAGCCCACGGACCATATGTTGAAGACCACTTTGTATACAATTCCAGCCACTTGTATTGCAAGAAGGATCCATCCCTATTGGAACAGGGCCAGAGTAAACTATCTGGGGGACAGAAACAGTCTTGGGAGAACAGAAAAAAACCACTTTGTGTCGCTCAGCTTAGTGAAACAAAAATTATGAGGGGATATATGGGAGCTTTTTGTAAGTTTATCATGGCAGTTTTTGGGGGGTATACTATCAACCCCCAGACCAGGACAGCAGTAGTGAGGTAGAAATGCTAAAGGAGATGAGAAAATACAGCAGAAAACAGTAATAATGGGTGACTTCAACTATTTACAGATAGACTGGGTCATTCTAACATTAGGCTGGGATGCAGAGTCCACATTTCTCGATGTTATAAAAATACTGCTTCCTGGAGCAGTTATTCCTGGAACTTACAAGAGGAAAGGCCATTTTTTACCTAGTCTTAAGTAGTGTGTAGGATTTGGTGTAATGGGTAAATGTTATTGAGCCATTTTGTACTAGTAACTACAATACAGTTGGATTTGACATCCATGTAGGAGGGGAGATGAGAAGAAAAACTACCACAGTAGCCTTGAACATTAAAAAGGGAGACTAATAATATAAAAAACGAGGAAGCTAGTTAGACAGAGGTTAAAAGGGGTCCCTAGGGAAGTGACTAATGGTGAAACAGCATAGGAATTGCTTAAGAACATATTGGGGAGACAGCAAATGAAAACAAATTAAAAAAAAAAAAAGGGAAAGCAGACCAAAAGAAAGCCAGCATGGTTTAATAGTAGTTGCAGAAGAAATAAGCAGAAAAAGGCTTTCAAAAAGTGGAAGTTAAATTCTAATGAGGAAAATAAAACATATCATAAACACTGGGAAATCAAATGTAAAACTAAAGAGACAATTTCAGGAGAAACTTTCTAGAGACATAAAAGATAACAATAAAAATTGTTGGCAGGTGAGAATAGAAGATGCCCATAGGGTGAAGCTGGCAAGGTCACAGGGCCCTAGGGACATCATGGCCATCCCTAGGGACCCCACCCTGTGACACTCACCAACCTGCTTGAGTTGTTTGAGGGTACCAATAAGCAGGTGGATCAGGGCGATCCAGTTGACACAGTCTATTTGGACTCCAAAAAAGCCTTTGATAATGCCCCCCATCAGAAATTCTTAACTAAAATAGGTAGTCATGGGATTACAGGAGATGTAGATTCCTTGGTAGATTGTAGGTTTAGCCAGGGCCAAGAGGAGGTTGACCAGGAAGTCCTGGGACTTGATGGGGCAACATATGCTGAGTGTGTAAATGTATGAATGATGCATGACCCCGGAGGCTGGGGGGGCACGGCAACCACCCACAGGCAGTGGTGGCAGGGGCATGACAGTGGGGAGCTCACACAGGCAGCTGCGGCGGTGGCAGCGGTGGGAGCAGGCCAAGCAGGGAGCTCCTGCAAGTGGCTGCAGCAGTGTCAGCAATGACCACCTGCAGACGCCGTTGGCAGTGGCAGCCAGCAGTGATCAGGGACTGCCCGCAGACACCACCGGCAGTGTTGGCAGCATTTGTGGGGGGGTGGCAAGTGGTGACCACCTGCAGGAGGTGCACCACCAATCTCCTTGGGGTGCACGTGCACCTGTGTGCACACCCTATGCATCAATGTGTAAATGAAAAGATGTGGGGAATAGTGCAGACAGAACCTCAGCAAGAGGTTATGGAAGATGTGGTGAAGGGGCTGCAGCCTGATGCGCACCAGGTAGGTGTGCACCAGGGTCTCCCTCCGCTCACAGAAGGGGCAGGTATTGGGGGCATCTATAAACTGCACCAGATATACACCTGTGGCAACGGCTCTGTGGATGAGCTGCTAGCTGAGGTTCCTGGTGGCTTGTTGGGATCAAGGTGGAATATATACTCATCCACTGGGGACCCTCTTCTTTGCCAAGTGCATCCTGCCATTTGGTGTCAGCAGGATGCGAGGTTGGGATAATGGAGGGTGTAGACCATGTGTGTGTAGAGCTGGTGGTGATGGGTGGTCTAGAAGTGGACCAGCTTGGTATTTCCTAGCCTGTTGACATGGTGTGATGGAGAACGCCATGAGGCCTGTCAAAGCAGGGGCCCCATGATGAGCTCCAGGGGACCGAGGGCTACTGGAGGGTGAGGAGTGCCCTTGTGCAGGACTTAGTCAATGTAGGTGAGGGCAGTGTCCAGTAGGGTGGCTTTGACTTCCTGGAGTAGGCAGCAGGGTATACACAGTGTGGACAGCTCCATGTGCCAGGCCAGTGCAGAGGGATCTGCCCACCTCTGCCTGATATAGTCCAGGAGATCCTTGATATGGGCATGTAGGAGAAACCCCCTTTGTACATTTTCCTTCTGGACATTGATATAACAGAAGCCCCTGGGACAGAAACAGGGAGAGATTACCAAAGAAGAGTATACCTCCTTTGCTCGCGCTTGTAGGGAGGCAGTTAGATGGGCCAAAGCTACCATGGAGCTGAGGATGGCATCCCAAGTAAAGGATAACAAAAAATTGTTTTTTAGATATATAGGGAGTAAAAGGAAGGCCCAGGGAGGAATAGGACCCCTACTAAATGGACAGAAGCAATTGGTGACAGACAGGGGGGACAAGGCTGAACTCCTCAACGAGTTCTTTGCCTCGGTGTTCCTAAGAGAGGGGCAAGACAAGTCTCTCACTGGGATTGTAGAGAGGCAGCAGCAAGGCGCCAGACTACCATGCGTAGACCCTGAGATGGTGCAGAGTCACTTGGAGGAACTGGATGCCTTTAAGTCGGCAGGCCCGGATGAG
>NW_005842771.1:308793-316971 GCF_000455745.1 Alligator sinensis
CAGCCCTCTTCCCTGCCTATGCAGGGGGTCTTGACTCGATGATCTATTGAGGTCCCTTCCGACCCTAACATCTATGAATCTATGAATAGAAGCCCCTTCTTGCCTGCAGCCCCCCCCTCCATTTTGTACATTTCTTTTTCCTTCTAAGTATTGGCAGAGACCTAGTACACTCATTGCATGGGTATGACAAAGCTCAGAGCAAGCCAAAAAGCTGAAGTGGTTTTCTGTAGGAGAAACCTAAAAACTGTATCTACATATTAATTAAGCTCAGTGTCACTAAAGAAAACAAAAGAACTAAAATATCCACTTCAAAGACTGTAAATATATCTTGGTGCTAATAACTCACTCACTGTCCACAGTAACCTTTAATCCTCACTACCTCACATTGCATTTTTATATATTTCTCACAGTGCATTTTTATATTTCAACTGTCTCATTTTTACCATGGCATTTTGTATTTTATATTTTATACTTTTAAACCCTTAAGGAATGTACTCCTTGTAGAATGAAGTTACACCCTGGACCATTGTTAAAAACTGCATTGAAATTGTAATTGTAAAGTGATAAAATCTGCTATATTGGATGGTCCCTTGAGTGAATGTGAGTGTATGGTGATCAGTAGATAATTAAATGACAATAGCTGAGCCAAAGACACTTACCATTACAAAACTCTACTCTAAAGCCATTTTAAGCTAATCAAGCCAAGGAACTGATTCCTGGAACTGAGCACCCACCCTATTGACTATTCCTGTAAGACAATACAGCTATTAAGTCAATAAGTCAAGGATGGACTTCTGAAACTTCACCAGCAGGCAGAGACCCCTGTCATGTACTACTCAAAACCCACGTGGGACAACAACCTCCAGATTGGGCAGCCAAGATGATGCTGGGGGATCACACAAGTCTGCCAGAAAGGGATAAAAGGCAGTGAAGTGTGACCCTCAGTGGCGCCCTCTCATCCACCACCTGACCTGCCGAGACAGAAGGACAAGCAGGTGACCCCCTTCTGGAGAAGACATCGCCTTGAAGGAAGCTGACCATCGACAGCAAATGCCAGGGCCTCAGATAGGTAGATATCTCATAATCACTACAGCAGCTACTACACTATACTACATGGGTTTAACTGACATGGGTTTGAATAAGTGAGTGCATGTGTGTGTGTGCATGCTAAGGTGACCAGTACCACTCATAACTCAACGTCTGAATTTATGATTTTATTGGTAACTTTACATCCTGTCCAATAAACTAGAATTTGTGATGATCCTGAGAGTTGGTCCTTTGTAGCCAACAGGCGATGTTGGCCAGGACCATCCTTCCATGCACCCAGGGCACCTCTGTTGCCAGCACCACCACCTGCAGGTTTTTCAGCAGGGCTCAGCAAGGGGGTCAACACCCTAGGAAACTGTCTGGGGACCTGGAGGCAGAAACCAGCTTCCAGGCTCTTGGGATCTCCTGATAGAAATCTGGCAGCTCCTCCAGGTCCTGCCTGGGGAAACCTCACAGGTATAAGAGCTGTTGATCATAGTGGAATCTTTGGAGGTGGTAGAGGAAGGCATGTCCTATATAACTCCATGCCACATCACTACTGTCACCATCCATAAACCTCTGTAGGGCCTGCAGGTAGAAGGTGTGGACCTGGCTGTGGAAGCAGACCAGGCCCTGTCCACCCTCCCACAAAAGAAGCCTCAGGACCTCTGCAGACCCAGTGCTGCCTTGGCTAGAAGAGCCCCAGTGACCATCTCTGGAGTCTGGCCAGGAGCTCTGGGGGCATGGGCAGGGTGTTGAAGTAGTGCCAGAGCATGGACAGGACCACCCTGTCTAGGGAAGAGGAATGGACAGGAAGAGGACATGGAAGAGGAACTGCTGCAGGCCTGCTTACGCCTGCAGCTGCTCAGATACCCTAGCCTTTATCCGGTGCTAGTTCTCTGGCAGGGAGGCATATCTTGGGGACAGGTGGACCCCCAGGTAGAGCAGTGCACCTGTGTCCCAGTGAATGTCCTGGAGCATGGGTGGGAGCAAGTTCACCTGCTGTTCCATCACCCATGTTCAGGCTACAGCTCTTGACCCAGGTGACCTGGGCAGATTGTAGGTTTAGCCAGGGCCAAGAAGAGTAGATGCTGCTGAGTAGATGGACTGGCAGGCCTCTACCTGTTCCAAGGTGCCCAGGTCCTGGAAAGTGAGGAGCATGTCATTAGCATATGATGACAGGACCAACCTCATGGCTGCCTCTTGGAGCACTAATCCTACCATCCACTTGCACAGGAGGCACAGGAAGGGCTCAAGGGTGATGGCACAGAGCTGACCTGACAGCAGGCAACCTTGACCCACTCCTTACCTGAACAGGTTGGGCATCATCAGTACCCAGTTGAGCTTGACCATGTACTCTGTGGAGGTGTACAGCATGGTCAAGAAAGAGAAACTGCATGAAGTGAGGGTCAAAGCCAGATGCCCTAAAGCTCAGTTCCCTCAGTCTCTCCTCCAAAGCCATGTGCCCCAGCCCCTTAACTGTTTTCCTCTGCTGGACTCTACGATTTATCCACATCCTTTCTGTAGTGGGCGACCCAAACCTGGACATAGTACTGTTAGCCTTCTTAGCACTGCTGACTCATATTCAACTTACTGTCCACTGTAACCCCCAGGTCCTTTTCTACAGAGCTGCTGCCTAGCCAGTCAGCCCCCAGCCTGTACTGGTGCATGGGATTGTTCATCCTAAGTGCAGGACTTTGCACTTTATTGAACTTCAAGAAATGTCTTCTAGTTCAGTTCTCTAATCTGTCCAGGTCTCTCTGAATCCTAGCCCTGCCCTCCAGCATATCTACTACTCCCCCAGCTTGGAGCTTTATTTAGCCTGGGAAGAGAAGACTGAGGGGGGATTTAATAGCAGCCTTCAGCTACTTGAAGGGTGGTTCCAAAAAGGATGGAGCTGGACTGTTCTCAGTGGTGGCAGATAAGAGAACAAGAAGCAATGGTCTCAAGTTGCAGCAAATTTAGGTTAGATATTAGGAAAAACTTTCTCAGTAGGAGGGTAGTAAAACAGTGGAACAGGTTATCCAAAGAGGTTGTGGGCTCTCCATCCTTGGAAGCTTTTAAGGCCTGGCTAGACAAAGCCTTAGCTGGGGTGATCTAGCTGAGGATGGTCCTGCTTTGAGCAGAGGGTTGGACTAGATGACCTCTTGAGGTCCCTTCCAACCCTAATTTTCTATGATTCTATGATTCAGCATGCCTGTGAGGTATCTGTGATCCACCCTGTCAAATGCCTTCTCCTGGTCTACTCCCCTGCATTCCCTGTCACTCATTTCCCAGCCCTGCCTCCTCCCAGGCTCCACCCTCTTCTTTTCCTGACTCGCAGGCTCAGGCAGCTGCAAAACTGCCACATCAGAGCCCGTCATGCCTGTGCCTCTCTGCCTGCCAGGGAAGAAGACAGAGGGGAAAACCCCTGTTTGTTGTCTCTTCCTCTCTCATGCAAGTTCTGGGCCAAGGACATCCCAGAAGGTGCAGTAGAACTCTGCAGTCAGCCCGTTGGTGCCCGGTGCTTTGTTGGTGAGCATCAAGCAGAGGGCATCCAAGAGCTTGGCCAGGGTGAGAGCCATAAGATTTAGCCAGGTAACCTAAGAGTTAAAGCTTAGGTTGGATATCCACCAGGCTTTATGCATGTGAGAGTTAGTAAAAAATAAAGATATGCACAGGAATATCTTAAACCAAATGTAAGTATATTGTTAGATAGAATATAAGTTATAAAACAGGATAGAACAGTAAAAGACAAAGTTATATTAACATAAACTAGAGTTACACAGCAACCTTCAGTCTAGGAACAGGGGAGATAAGACGTTGGCATTGCTTCGAAAACCTGGCCACTGGCCCACAAATTCAAACTCCCTCTCTCATGCAAAGCAGTCTCTTCTTGCTCAAATGGTCAGCTATTACAAAGATTACATAGACCAAATCTTTTTATACTCAGACATTGAACCACGCAAGTGGCAGGGGAGAGGGAGCAGGATACCTGAGTTCCCTCCCAGCCTGCCTCTCTCGTGATTAGAAACAAGGCTGGACATGTCTATGATAATTTCTTCATGGGCAGATCCAGGATTTACTAAGCAGGGAGGTGGCACACTACTCCTCAGGCCATGGGAAGGTGGGGGCGAGGTGTGGCTGAGGACCTCCCCAACACACAGGGACACTGGGGGGGGGTCAGGCAGGGAGCATGTGAAGGAAGGGGCTCCAGCTGTCCCTACCCTTGGCTGACCCAGGGGTTGGAGGAGATCCAGACCTGTTCCTGTCTTGGTCTGGCAGGGGGCTGTGGGGAGCAGCTGTGCAGGGTGTTAGCTTGGCCTGGGACAGGAACAGAGACAGCAGCAGTGTGAAGGTTCCTCCATCCAGTGCCTGCTCCCTGCCTGGGCCCTCTAACTCCCTTGCTGTCTAGGAGCAGGTGCTGGAAAGAGGGAGGAACCTGTGTGCAGCCACTGTTGTCCCCAGTTGAACCTGGCTCCCTGCACAGTCACTCCCTGCAGTCTGTGGCTGCAGCAGCGCAGGAGCAGCTCTGGGGCTCCCCCCGTGCCTGTGGCAGCCAGGGACAGTGAGTGGCAGCAGTAGTGTGAGACAGGTTCCTCCTTTCAGCACTTGCATTTGGCCAGCAGGGACACCTGGTAGGGGGGCAGCATGGGAACAGGTGCGGGAAGAGGAAACCTACCTACTGCCGTTGCTGTCCCCTGCCAACCCAGGCACTCCATGCATCTGCAGCCCCTGGGTAGAGTGAAGCAAGGGAGGCTCCGGCAGTCCCAATGTACCCTGGGTCAGCTGGATATAGTAGTGGTGTCAGCAAAAAAGGAGTGTGTCCACCTCTCCGCAGCCCCCGGGACCCACTCATTGATTTCTTGTTTCCTGTTTTTTCTTAGCAAATGCACAGCTGAGAACAGTGGGAAATGACCTCTTCCCTGGTGCACTTACTTGTTTCATTACTGTTCTTTTTTGGGCTCAGTTTCTGACTTACAGCCCTAGGTCCATCACAGACCCCTTGCAAAGGCTTCAGTTCAGGCACCTTAGCATGCACAAGGTTGGTATGTAGGCTGTATCATAAGGCAGGCGTCCTGGGTTCTGTCCTGTTAGCATCATTGTCCACCAAGTAGTGCTTGCTCAGGGATCATTAAAGCACAATTAACCCTTAAATGGAATGTGAAATACAAACAGACAACTCAGTGTCCTAAAATCCAAGTCTAACTTTATTAATACAACAAGTATTATTTTAGCAGTTTCTATATTCAGAGAGAGAAAAAACATTCAGTACAATAATCTCACTCAATCTCAGATGTTACTTTGCTCAAGGGAAAAGACAGCCACTCAGTTCCTGGAAGTTTTTGGCTAGGATGGTCCAGACAGATGTTGAAGGCTGGATTTATGATGATGATGACGACAACAATGACACTTAATTTCCTTGCTGCCCCCTTTTATGCTTTTCTTTAACTTCACTCCTTTGATGACTCTGCTTTCGGATTGGTCTCTCTGCTGTCAGCATATTGTCCATATTTTATCCTGTCAGCATATTCCTTTGTTCGACAGACCCATCACAAGCACATCTCTTAATCTGGTCTTTTTCTAGTGTCTTACTTTGGCGATTGTCCACTGGTCTCCCTTATCACCTTTTATACATATCCAATCATTTCATCTCTCTGATTTAGCCGGTTAGTGCCAAGTTCAGTTATTTTGAGCTGGTACCAAAACTATTACTATGGTGTATTAGAAAAACTTCTCACGGTGATAGAAAAGGAAAGAAACATCATGCGACCAAACTCAAGGCCATAAACTACTTGCAAGAGGCAAGGCCAACTGATATTGCACACACTAGCAAAATGACATATTTAGACAACAATAAGGCTATACAGAACTTAAGCAATGATTAAATAAGGCTGAATATAAAAGAACACTTTAAACAATATTGTAATTCACCACTCTATAAACAGGTGCAACTTTAAGGCATAAAGTATGGCAAGCTACCCTAACAGTCCCTCTCATTAAATGCAAACAAAGCCAGCTCTTATCTTTCACATGCTCTTTATTCAGACAAGTGTAACACCCCCACACACTTTTGGTTGTTGTATATTGTGTTTTTATGTGGGCAATATGGCCCGTTGTTCTGGCCATGTGAGCACATAGCAAGTTGGGGCCTGTATCTGGACTAAATATGCAAAACCCTCTAGCCGTATTGGGCAGAAGATGCAGGGGATTCTTTAGGCAGACTGGCTGGGAGAAAGACTGCAGTGTGGTGCTCCCTGTCATGCGAAGGGATATAAGGTGAGCTAGGCTGGTTTCTGGGAGGACAAGCTGCTGAAGAGTGAAGTCTCCTCTAAGGGAGAAGGAGTTGCAGATAGTGAAAAGGGAAGCTCAAGTAGAGGGGAGAGAGAGAGAGAGAATTGTCCTAGTGTTTGTGAACACCTCTCTCCTGTTTTTCTCCCCCTTTTTCTTTTTTGAGGTTTTAAGGGATTAATGCTGGGGGAAAAGAGTAGTGGTTCCTTGGGTTTGCTGGCCAGGATTTAGGCCTGGCAGC
The DNA here is from genome assembly GCF_000455745.1 of Alligator sinensis. NCBI lineage: Eukaryota > Metazoa > Chordata > Crocodylia > Alligatoridae > Alligator > Alligator sinensis. Next base: position 315,332 of record NW_005842771.1, read on the forward strand.
TTAAACAGGGTTGGAACCTGGGTGTTTCTAATTCTGCCAATTTTGGGCCGGCTGTAACCATGGATCAACCTGGTTCCTTTGGAGTTTTCCTGCAGTTTTCATTTCAGCAGGCCATATCATCCATCCCAGAAGTGCAAGGTGCATGCATGCTGTCTGGAGCTGCAGTCACTCCCCACACACATATACAACCTCTCTGTGGGAGCAAAGATTGCTATGCCACTATCTCTCCAAGAGCACCGAGGAACCCCTTGCATCACCAAACGACCCACGCTCTCAAGCAGCTTCCCTTGGTGCAGCGCAACCGATAGATTATGTCACGTAGTTAGTAGTGTTTCACATTGAATTTGATGGGTTTTTTTCCCTGTTTTCTGTATTGGATCTTTTTTTTGGTTACACTGCTTGTGAGGTTGGAGGGGGGAGGTGTTTATGTGGGACACCCTAGTAATTAATTCAGTGTTCCAGACTTCTGGGTGGGGGCTCGAGCTACAGGTATAATCTATGAGGTACCCCAAAATGTGAACCTGGCCCATGTGCTGGCAACCAGTGCCTGACAGAAGGGTTACACAAGCAAAATGAGAATCATCCCCTAGATATATTCAGTGCAAGAGAGAAGCAATAGTAGGATGCAGGCAGAGGAAGGTGCCTCTGAGGGCCCCAGGCAGGGGGGTCTGAGCCTTGATTCACAGCTCTTCACTGGGGTGTGGGGATTTGAGTGCTGTAGCATGTCACCTTGGTGAGGGTGCCAAAAGTGCCCTTGGTGTATTTCAGTGCCTCCATCTTTTTGTTGCAAACTGGGAGGGTCGCAAGCCAGCTTCCATGTTGATCAGGAAGAGGGGTGACAGAGAAATTTGGACACCCCCACTTCTCCCCTCAAACCCATCTTCCTCCTGTAGTCCTCTGCAAATAGGATTGCTCCTGCCTCTAAGTGGGTAGTGGGGTCTGAGTGGGAGATAAGGGGCTGGTTGGGAGCCCAGACACCTTGGTTCTGTATCCTAACTCTGGCCAGACAGGGTCTAGTGCAGTGGTGCTCATCCTTTTTTACCTGGTGGGTGGGATGGGCTGTTGCCCGACCCATTTACAGGCTGGATCTGGTTAGTGGTCCCAATCCAGCATCTGCAGGAGGGCTGGTGGGGCCCCATCCACCCGTGGGGAGAGGGACAGGGGCAACCGGGCCACAATCCAGCTGTGTGAGGGAAGAGGGTTTGACCCAGTTGGGTGAGGGGGCAAGGGATATGGCCAGCCCCAAATCAGCCGTTCAGGTGAAGGAGGTGTGGCCTGGCCCAAACAGGAGGGTTTGGTGGGGAGGAGGAAGGAGTGTAACCTGGCCCCAATCCGGTCATGCTGGGGGAGGAGGTGTGACCGTATTTGAAGGTTGAGCACCCTTGGTCTAGTTGGTTAGAGCTCGTGCCACTGCTGTCCCCAGCTGATCTGGGCACAGGGGAAGCCTCAGAGCTGCTCCAGCCCCAGCTCCAGGGAGCAGCTGTGTTGGGAACAGTGGCAGTGGTGAAACACAGGTTCTTCCTTCCAGCACCAGCTTCCAGCCAGTAGGAGACACCTGAGGGGGAGGTCCAGGAGCAGGGTCTGGAAGGAGAAACCTGTGCTGCCACTAATCCTGGTCAACCCCAGCATGCTGTGAAGCT
>NW_005842771.1:316981-323676 GCF_000455745.1 Alligator sinensis
ACAGCTCCTGACTGGAACGGGACAGGAGCAGCTCTGTCTCCCCACTCTCCTCCCAAGTTAGCTATGGTTAGCAGGGGTGCTGGGTGGATCTCCCCCACTTCATGCATCTGCTCCCTGCCTGGCTCCCTGGCGTTCCCTACTAGCCCAGGAGCTCCAGACACACCTTGCCTCCTCCTGCCATGAGGGCCACACTCCCATTAGTAAATCCTGGATCCTTCTATGGGTGAAGGGAAAGGTCTCCAGGTGCTCACGTTGTCTTGCCCCTTCCAGGTAGCAGGATGGTCGATGCTGGATATTGGGGACAGAGTTAATTGGTGGCACTAAGCACAGCAGAATACAGGCAGTCCACATCTGTGGAAGGGCAGGCTAGGCAGCCAGAGGGTCTGTGCCAGCTCTGCTAGGAGAGGGGGATCTGGTGGGGTAGAGTGGTGGGACGGGAAGCTGAGTTCTATCTGTGCAAGAGATATGTGGGTATCCTTCCATACACGCAGGGGAGCTGTCCATTGTTGCACACACCTGTGCCACAACAGCTAAGGCTTACTAAGATGGTGCTGTCTGCCATGGCAAGCAGGTGACAGTGAAGGGGCCCTGCTGGCAGTGCGTGGCCTCCAGGCAGGACTTCCCCAATAAGACCTTGATTTCTCCCATTGTGGGAGGGACAACGCAGAATCAGCTGAAGCTAGATCAGAACTCAGACCTAGTCAGCCTCAAACGGAAGCAGGGCAAGTCATCCCCTGAACAAGTGCCATCTGCAGCAATCCCAGAGTAGCCCCCTGGTCTCAAATGGGCTAAGGAAATGAAGGCAGCCAACCCCGAAAGCCACAAGCAACAGGCCCCACCCACTCCAGCTCTTAAAAGCCAGGCCCAGCCTGCAGCCTTCTTGTCTGGGCAAAAGCAGGAGTTCTTGCTCCTGGCCCTCTCTGGTTTGACTGGCTTCTAATTTTGGTAGGACCTGTGGCATATCCTGATTCCAGTGTTTGCTCCTGATTCTGGTTGGATCTCTGTCTCTTGCTTCTGGTTTCTGATCCTGGTGTAAGTATTGGCCTACTCCATCTCTGGCTCTGCTCTGTTTTGGCTCCTGGACTGTCTTGACTTTGGCTGTCTCCCAATTCCCGTTCTGTTGCCAGAGCCCTCCAGAACCCCATCTCCTTGGGACTGCAGCCTGGACTGCACCCATTCTTCAGGCGACAAACTGCTAGGCTAAACCACCCACACCCTAGTTCCTAACACCCTTGGCAACTCCCCCAGTTCTGGCCCATTGAATCCCAGTCCCAACCCCCTACCCCACTTGAATCCAACCTGATTATTGTTCCATCTCCATTCCATCCTCTCTTTCAAGTCTCAGGGTCACCCTCAAGTCTCCACTGGGGACAAACAGTCAGCGAGCTGCTGGTGGGAGAGAATCACACATTACTGCCACTGAAGCAAAATGCCTTGCCTTCCTTAGTGCCACTCTCCGGGGAGAGAAATATTGCCGGGAGGAGGTGGCAAGACAGGGTAGAAACTACGGATGCCATTGTTCTCAACACAGGGGCAGCTGGACTTGGATGCATATTCCATTCAACAGGATGTATGGGCAGCTTTAATGACCTCTTGCCTGGTACAAAGGCTCCTTCATTCAGTGGAATTGGATCAGAAAGAATTGCTTTCTCCCTGATCCTTCCTGTTCAGGTCAACAGAACGCACGAGCAGTTGGATTCTGCCAAGGGGATCCATGTAGATACTGATCATTTGTATCGTCTCCAAAGATGCCTAGGAGTTTGTTCAGGTCTGAGATGCTGTCACTTGTCATTTTAAGCTGCATAAAATCTGAACACTGAGACTAAGTACAGACAGTCAAAAAGCCTGAGGCTGAATCAATTCAGTCTTTGCAGGTTAGTCTAAACTGCACATATTAAATAGAAACATAAGTGAACAGACATTTACCTTTGATTCAGGAAATGCAGCCACATGCCTGCAGTGGCTCAGGCCAGAAGCTGGGGGGCTCCTCTAGAGCATGGTTCTCTAGCTGTATGTTTGCTTCCTCTTCCTGCTGCCCCTGAGGTCTCTGGGATCTGCAGTCCAAAATTACAGCAGCAGAATTCTGCAGGGTGTTCATCACTTCCTCTTCCTGCTTCCAGGTGCCTCTGGGATTTGTAGTCCACAGTTGCAGCCAGCAGTAAATTTAAGCAGGGGAAGGGGTATTTAACCCCCCCTCCCTGGCCCCAGACCCCAGCTGGGATTTCCCTGGGGGAGGGGGCACCTGGGGCAGGGTGTAGGATGGAGCCGTGAGTGGCTCATCTGGGGGCGCGGGGCAGGGGCAGCTCCCACCACTGCGCACACCCTAGTGGGACATGTGTCTCTGGATCTGTATGTGGGGCAAGGGCTGGCTGCTGCTGCAGGTTGGGGCTGGGGCGGTGCCGAGCTGTTCCTGGTGAGTGGGCTGGGCCCCGCCTGCACTTGGGGCAGGTGGTAGCGGTGCTGGGAGGGGGACTATGGCAAATTTTGGGGTTGATGCAGCCCACCCCATAACCCCTGTCCCAGTGCCACTGCCACCTGCCTCAAACAACCCAGCCCAGCTACCCTCCAGGAAGAGTTTATCACCATCCCCAGCCCGCAGCAGCAGCCCTCCCTTGCCCTACGCACAGATCTGGGGGCACATGCCCCCATGCCCTCCTAGGGTATGTGTTGCAGCAGGAGCCACTCCCTGCCCCACACGTCTCCCAGAGGAGCTGCTAGTGGCTCCATCCCATGCCCCTTTCTGCCCCAGCTGTGAAGCATCTTCGCCTGCCTCAGCCCCACTCCCTACCTCACTGCAGGGGTCTCAGTCTGTCCCCCACCATGCCCCTTCCCTCACAACAGACTTATGAGCCAGACCCGGCTGCTCTTCATACTGCTGGGCTGCACTCCTGGCTGCCTGCGTGCTGCGCTGTGGCTGCGTGAATGCACAAGGCATTTGTCGGTGACATTATTGGCCACATCAGCCAAAAAAAGCCAATTGCCAATACTGTCAATTTTCCTTATGTAACCTGGGTACACCCAAGGGTGTGCCCTATTCTCAATCAGATGGGACGGGTAGGCAGGAGGGGGTGCTGTGAGAGGGATGCCAGAATTTTGAGCGGATCCCTCTTTCCTCTATAGAGTTAGCCTAAGCCCGAAGTTCTTAACTATATACAATTTATTGAGTTATAATATACATAAACATAAAACTAAATATCATATATATATTACACAGTGAACATTAACCAATAACTAATGCTAAATCCTAAATAACACTATTTACCCATCACAATAAAACAATTTCAGCAGCATCAACACAATACAACATTTCAATTAGAAAATATAAGGTGCAAACGTGAACAATCTTAATATCATCTCTTCCTTAATATAGTCCCTGACCCATGGCAAGAGACAGTCCTCCTTCTAATGGGGTCCCTTGGGAGGTGGGGTGTCCAGGAAGTACCAGGGGCCCCTCCCCTTAGGGCCTTGACTAGGGAGGGGGGCTGCTCACCCAGCCCCTTCTCTGGGGTTGCCCACCCCAAATGTCTTTCCCCTGTGGGACCCTTGGGCCCAATGATTCATGCTCCCTCAGGTGGCAGTGGTCAGGTTGCAGCTTGAGGGGGGATCCTCTACTGGAGCACATCTCCAGGCCTCTCCCCCGCCACTGGGTTCCTCCCCACCCTGTGCCCCGCTCTGGGCACCGAGGGCTCAGCTCCTCTCAGCTGCTGTACCACCACTGCTGGCTTCTGGGCCTCATGCTGTAGCACTACTATTTCCCCATGCTCTGGCTTCAGCACTGAGGGCTCTTTTAGCACAGGCTGGGCCCTTCAAACTCCATCTGTCCATCCTCACGCCAGATGACTAAGCCAAGCAGCCTCCGCTGTTCCCTGGCTCCCAAAGCTCAGGCCCGTGTGCCACCCTGAGCACCGTAGGACCTGGCCGCTTGCCGGGAGACGGGGCCTGAGCCGCTTCACTGAGGCCCTTGCCCCATGCGCTACTCTGTGCACCATGTGGCCTGCTGGCCCTGCCGGGGTTGCAGGCTCGAGCCACTGCTTGAGGCTCCCAAAGCCTGGGCTCCGTGCACTGAACCATGCACCGTGATGGGCCTGAGCGGTTTCACATTGCTCCCAGGGCCAGGCCTCCCCGCACCGTCCCCGTGCGCCCTCAACAGCCTGAGTGGTCTCGCACCACTTCAAAGGCTGATTCAGGAGCCTTGGGCCTATTGCCTGCTGGGGGAGAGCTCCCCAGCTTTTCTTGGCTCTACTCTTCTTGAGTCCTTCACTGCATCTGCCCAGTGTGCTGAGCACGCTCCCCTTTTATACTCTTCAGGGGCTCAACCCAAGCTCCGAAAAGGTAAGCCTGCTACACTTATAGTGGTGCTGATCCGATATGGGACTGATGTGTATTGGTGCACTTCTAGTCATTAACTGAAATTGTCCTCTGTTGTTTGGCAGAGGAAACAGTGGATTAGAATGGCAGAAGCTGAATTGTTCCTTAAGGGTCAAATACGTTTTCTGGTATCTTCTGGTACCCTTGGCACCCGGCCTGGGCAAGTTCAAAATCCCTTAATGCTGGTTTGTGCATTTGCCTTGCCTTTCTGGAAGCAGTGCTTCTTAGTGTTTGTGAGATTTGTAGATGGGGTTGCTAGCAGGGGTGAGTGCTCATAAGAAATGTAAGGAGCATGACTCAGACTCATACCAGACACAACTGATGTGATATGGGCATTACAGATTCTTCAAGGCCTTTGGGGATCAGATGTGACATGTGTGGTCTCACCACTTTAATCTGGCTAATGTGTACCAGGTTTGGCAAAGACCCAAACACAAACAGAGGGTTACTGCTGCCCCATTGAAGGCCATAAGCCAAACTGACCTTGCAAAGAATTTGCCCTGGAGGCATTGCTCACAAAATTTAAAGCTACAGTCATTTTCACTCCACCTGTCAGGGCAACATGAGGATTTGTATGTACTACCCCCTGAGCATGGGAAACACAAACGTCTCATACCTTTAGGCTGGTTCAAACTAGCCCTCCATTATACGTAAGATGTATCTTAGCTGGGTGGAAAACACAGCTGTAACGTCAGAGAGAAAAAACTCAAATTTAAATCCTCATCTGCACTGAGAGAATTTTCTTCAGTAAGACAGAACAGTGTATCAGCTATAAGGGTCTTGCTTTTGGTCATGGGGTGACAAGTCTCAGATGGCCTCAGGCATTCATTTTGACCCCTACAGAGTTCCTTGGCTTTTGCCAGTATGACTCAGGAAAGACTTCTGTGAATAAGTAAAAATAAGTGAAAATCTCCAGGACTGCTGGCTACTAGCTCAAAATCCAGGGCTATTTCTTGAAAATGGCTACTGTTTAGGCACTTGCCCATGGAACAGGACACCCAGGTTCTAGGTCCCCTCACATATAATGGCTTTGAATCTGCATTACCCATTTCCCAACAAAGCAGCCATAGGTTAGGTCCTGTCCAGAGCACTCTTCAGTCCACTAGAAGCTGGCCCACTGGGCAGCCAAGTGGGGATGATAGGTGCAGCTAGAAGAGGGTGTATGTGGATTAGTGAGGTGGATGTTACTCTAGAAGAGAGGGGACATTGACTCCCATGGCTTTTCAGCACCTTTTATTTTGTATTTATTGGATAAACAGCAGGAGGAGAGTTTCTGTCCCATTTGGAGCTAGGGCTATGTCTTTTGTTTCCAACTTCTGACACACACGAATGCAGCTCCCACACTTCTTGTAAATTTGGAGGTTAAATTAAGTTAGGGCAGGTTTCCTGGCAACCAGTGAAGGCCTGATATCTATGTAGCTAATCTGTCCCTGCTGTTTTGGTGTCCTTGGCTTAGCTGACCCAATTGTGCTTAAGTCAGTACTCTTGCAAATCCTGACTAAGAAACTTAATGCTTTCTTAGATTTCATAGACATTAGGGCTGGAAAGGACCTCACAAGATCATGGGGTCCAGCCCCCTGCTCAAGGGGCAGGAAGTCAGCTGGGGTCAGATCACCCCAGCAAGATAAGCATCCAAGCATTTCTTAAAGTATCCAGAGTTGGTGTTTGCACCACTTCTGGGGGGAGTCTGTTCCAGATTCTGGAGACTTAGACGATAAAGAAGTTTTTCCTTATGTTCAGTCTAAAACGGTCTTCCAGCAGTTTGTGACTGTTAGGCCTTGTCTTCCCTTGGGGAGCTCTGGTGACCAGATGTTCTCCCAGTTCTTGATGCACACCCCTTATATACTTACTAGCCTATTGCCCATAAAGAATAACGGGTGCAGGTGCAGGCGGGACAGAGGCCTGCGTCTGGCTCCCCTCCCCACCTTCGGGGCTAGGCCCACTCCCCCTTTCCCTCACTCCACTCACTGTGGGCCAGGTCTGCCCCCCGCCACCATTTCAGGGCCGGGCCCGCCCCCCTCCCCACGTTCCCACTGCTGTTTCTGGGCTGGGCTGGGTCTAGCGCGCCTCCCCCCATACCCTTCATTTTGGGGCCAGGCTGGGCCCGGTATGCGCCCCCCTCCTCACTGCCATTTCAGGGCTGGGCCTGCTCCTCCCATCCCCCCACCCACCCCGCATCAGCTCAGGTCTGCTGCTCCCTGCCCTCCACTGCCATGGTGGGCCAGCTTTTTCCCCACTCACTTGGGCCTGCTCCTCCCCTCCCTGCACGTTGGGAGGGAGCAGCGCAGGAGAGAGAGGGGTGAAGCCAGCAGCACTGGCCTCGGGCC
>NW_005842771.1:323756-336024 GCF_000455745.1 Alligator sinensis
GGCATCCTGCCCCCACTCCCCCCTGTACCCCCACGATGTCCAAGGAGCAAGGGGGTAGGGTGAGGCCAGCTCTGCCTCCCCCCATTCTGTCCACTCTGTTGCTGCCACCTCCAGGGAGCAGGGCAGGCCCTTCCCCCCACTCTGTCCCTTGTGTCCCCACCATCATGGTGGCACTCCACAGCATTGCCACTCTGCCACACCGCCACCTCCTGTCTGAATGCTGTATTTGCACTATGATTGGTTGTTTATATCAGCCAGTCAGAGTGTGAATAAAGCATTTTGGACAGACAGCGGTCCAGTGATGTAGCTGGCAGCCACGTGGTGCTGGAGCAGTGCGGGGTCAGGAAGAGAGTGAAATGGCTGGGGGCGGGGCAGGGCTGGGCTGCTCAGTCTTTCTGAGGGCTCCCCCTGGGTCCTACTGCCCCTGACTCCTGTCAGCTTTGACAGGCAGCCAGGAGCAAATAAATATTAATGTACTCATTTTTTTAGGGGCCCTGTGGGCTGGATAGAATGGCCTGGTGGGCTGGATATGGCCCGCAAGGCTGTGTTTTGCCTGCCTCTGTGCTATGATGTCAGCCACTTCTTTTAGCACTCTTGGGTGCATTCTCATGGTGAAAGTCCCTCCCTCCAGAGTTCAGGTGACAGGACCTCTTCCACACACACATGTGTGCATGTGCATGTGTGTGTTTCTGTATTTACCTCCCTCCCCCCCTCTTTTCTCCTCTGCCCTGTTGCTTTAGGGAGAAAAAATGTGATCTGTCCATGTGGGCAAGTTGGTCCCTGCTGTTCTGGCCATGTGCTCTACACATAGAAAGCTAGGGCCTTGTATCTGGGTAAGACATGTAAAATGCTCTTGCCTGATGGGCCAGGGGAAGAAAGACTAATATGTCACTCCCTGACTGGACAAGGGTAAGGTGATGTCATGCTAAAGGATATAAGATCCTCCAAACTGGTTTGGAGGGAGAAGAAACTGCTATGAGCAGTGAAGAGAGAAGTTGCTTCCAAGGGGAGAAAGAATTAGCACCTAGAGAAAGGGGAAACTCAGGTAGAGGGGAGAGAGAGAGAATGAGAGAGAGAGAGAGAGAATTGTCTGGGAACTCCTCTCTCCTCTTTTTCTCCCTTTTCTGAGGTTTTAAGGGATTAATACTGGGGAGTAGGGTATTGATTCCTTGGGTTGGCTGGCCAGGAATTAGGCCTGGCAGCATTTAAATAGGTATAAATCCTGGGAGTTTCTAATCCTGCCAGCTTTGGGCTGGGGTTGAGGTTTGTAACCTTCTGCTCCCAGTGGAGCTCTGTGACCCAGAGTACCTGCAGCCCAGGCCTATGGGGTAGGCCTAGCTTTTCCTCCTTTTATAGTACTAGGATAGTACTACCAACTATCTGATCAGGAAGGTGAAGGTGATTAGGAAATACTTAGGGAGGGGAGATTAGAGAAGCTGCTAAAATGGGACAAGCAATAATAATAGGAGACTTCAACTACCCTCTCACATAGATTGAGTAAACATTTCATCAGGGTGAGACATGGAGATAGAATTTCTGGATGTAATAAATGGCTGCTTTCTAGAACAACTCATCTTGGAACCCACGAGAAGAGAAGCAATTCTAGACCTAACTCTGAGTAATACTCAGGACCTGGTTGAAGAGGTATATGTTGGTGAGCCACTTTATAATAGCGATCACAACATAATAACACTCAGTATTCTAGCATGAGGGAGTAAGCCAAACTATCCACCACCCTATATACAATGTTGGGAAGGGAAATTACACAAAAATAAGGTTAAGTTTGCAAGAAGTTAAAAGGAGTAGTCAGAAATGTAGAAGGTTTACAGGCAGGCTGGAAACTGTTTAAACATATCATGCTAGAGTCCCAGGAACAGTGTGTACTAAAAATCAAAAAGGATACCAAGCAATCCAGTAAATCCCCTGCATGATTTAATAGCAAAGATAAGGACGCTATCCAAGGCAAAAAAGCATCCTTCAAAAATGGAAGGCCTGCCCAAATGAGGAAAACAGAAAAGATCACAAATTCTGGCATGTTAAATGGACAAGTGAAATAAAGCAGGCCAAAAAAAGAGTTTGAGGCGTGTTTAGCAAAACATGATAAAATTAATCATACAAACTTTTTTAGCTACATGAGAAGCAGGAAGCCAGTAAGAGAGTTAGTGGGAACATTAGATGACCCAGATGTAAAAGATGCACTCAGGAATGATCAAACTATAGCAGAGAAGCTGAAAGAATTATTTGCATCGGTTTTGATTACAAAAGGTACTGGAGAAATTCCCATGCCAGATCAATCCTTCCTAGTACACAGGTCTTAAGAGTTGGATCGCATTAGAGTGACTACAGAAGTTTTAGAACAGATCAATACATTAAATACTAATAAGTCACCAGCACTGGATGGCATTCACCCAAGAGTTCTGAAGGAAGGTGAAATTGCAGAACTCTTGGCAGTAGCATGTAACCTATTATTACAAATGGTCTTTGTGTCAGAGGACTGGCAGGTTGCCTACACAAAACTTTATCTTCCAAAATGGCTCCAGAAGTGATTCTGGGAACTACAGACCACTAAGTCTCATCTTATCCCTGGCAAGTTGGTAGAATCTATAATAAAGAAGAAAATCTGCAGTGACATGGACAAATATGATCTGTTAGGGAAAAGTCAGCATGGTTTTTGTAAAGGAAAATCCCGCATCCTCAATCTCCTGGAGTTCTTTGAGGGTGTGAACAAGCATGTAGACAAGGTAGATCCAGTTGACATAACATATTTGACCTTTCAAACTAAATGCCTTTGATAAGTTTTTGAAAGACCAAAAGCTTTTTAAAAAAATGGAATTGCTATGGGACTGGAGGGAAGGTTCTTTCATGAACTGAGAGCTGGTTAAAAGATAGGAAGCAAAGGGTAGGGTTAAATAGTCACTTTTCAGGGTGGAGGGAGGTCAAAAGTGGGGTCCTGCAGGGATATGTGCTGTAGGCCCAGTTTTATTCAACATTTTCATCAATGATCTGGAAATGGAGGTGTACAGTGAAATCTCCAAGTTAGCAAATGATACCAAATTATTCGGCATAGTCAAATTCCAAGCAGATGGAGAGGAGCTGCAGAAAGATCTCACTGAGCTATGTAAGTGGGCAAAAAAATGACAGATGAATTTCAATGTCAACAAGTGCATGGTAATGCACATGGGGAAAATACCCTCAAGTATATGTACACAATGCTGGGTACTGAACTAGATGTTATGACTCCAGAAAGAGACCTTGGAGTCATTATGGATAGGTCTCTAAAAATGTCAGCTCAGTGCATAGCAGCAACCAAAAAAGCCAATAAAATGTTGGGTATTATTAAGGAGAGGGTTGAGAACAAAATGGAGAACACTTGTGCCAGTATACAAAACCATGGTGCACCCACATCTTGAATTCTGTGTACAGTTCTGGCCTCCACATCTTAAAAAAGGATGTAGTAGAAATGGAAAAGGAACAGAGAAGGGCAACCAAAATGATCAGGGTTATACAGCAGTTGCTATATCGGGAAATACTAAAAAGGCTAGGTCTCTTTAGTCTGAAAAGAAGGCTGAGGGGATATGGCGGAAGGCTATAAAATCATGAAGCGTGTGGACAAAGTGAGGAAAGAACTGTTATTCGCCAAGTCCCAGAATACTAGAACTGGGGGGCACCCACTGAAATTAGTAGGAGATGGGTTTAAAACTTATAACACAAAGTATTTTTTTTAATGCAATGACAGTACCTAAATTGTGGAATTCATTGTCACAGAAGGTGGTAGAGGCAGATAACATAGCCAAGTTAAAAAAAGAGACTAGACAAACTCATGGATTGTAGATCTATTAATAACTGTCAAACAGAATGATTAGAGATGTTTTTTTTCTGGCATCTCTAGACTAATAATGGTGGATGCCAAGGAGGGTAACAGATACGGGATAGATCACTCTAGATGTATCCAGTTCAGTGCTCTCCCTCTCAGGCAATTCACTCCTGTCAGAAACAGGATACTGGGCTAAATGCATCATTGGTCTGAACCAGTATGATACTTTTTTATGGTCTACCGTTCATAAGCCTTCATGCTGATCATCCTGCTCTTAGATATTTGAGGGCTTTTGCATTCACCCATGGCTGAATTTAGTTTAGAGCCCTCCTCCCCAGATTAGCAAGTCCAAATCCAGTGGTCTCATCTCTGCTCTGTCCTGTTGCTTCTTGAAACAGGGCCCAATGGTCAAAAAGGCCAAACCCCTGTGGGTGACACCAGCTCCACAGCCATGTGTTGATTTCCAGGATGAATCTTTTCCTGCCTGAGCCTTTATTCTTGACCAAAAGGATAGACAGAAACATAGCCTGAATCCCCGTGTCCTTCACTCTCATATCTAGAGACCTCCAGTCATTTTTTATCTGCACATGCATGAATAGCCAGGGATAGCAGTCAGAGAGCTGCCTGAGTCACCCTGGGGACGTGGAATTCAGATGAGCCTATCTTCCCCCGGTGGGATGTCTGTGGAGAGCGGACACATTTATGCCATTCTAGAGAACATGTTCCTTCCTAGGTTTATGACCTTAGACATGGCTCCCTTCACTTCCTTGTTCCTTAAGCTATAGATCAGAGGGTTCATCATGGGAGTCACCACTGTGTAGAAGACAGCAGCCATCTTGTTCTGTGCTGGGGAGCGGCTGGCTCTGGGCCGCATGTACATGAAGATGGCTGTCCCGTAGAACAAGGTCACTGCTGTCAGGTGGGAGGTGCAGGTGGAGAAGGCTTTGCGCCTGCCTTGGTTTGAACGGATGCGCAGAATAGTGATGGCAATACGGCCATAGGTGGCCAAGATGAAGGAGAAAGGAATGAGCAGGGTGAAGATGTCCCCGCCGAACATGACAGTCTCACTGAAGCTCATGTTGGCACAGGCCAGCTGCATTACTGCTGGCACCTCGCAAAAGAAATGATCTACCTCATTGGGGCCACAGAAGGGCATTGGCAGGCCGAAGACAGGCACAACAGAAAGCACGAGGCTGACCAGCCAGGCAAAGGCCACTAAAACCTGGCAGGCTGTGTGGTTCATGATAGTCATATAGCGCAGTGGAAGACACACTGCCACGTAGCGGTCATAGGCCATGAGAGCCAGCATCATACACTCAGTGATGCCACAGGTCAATGCCACAAACATTTGTGCCTTGCAGCCAGCATAAGAGATGGTCCGGTGCCCAGATGCCAGACTGAAAAGCATGTGAGGGACAATGCTGGAGGCATAGCAGATGTCTAGGAAGGAGAGACTGCTCAGGAAAAAGTACATGGGTGTGTGGAGGCATGAATCTAGGCGGATGAGCCCAATGATCACCATGTTGCCAGCCAAGGTGACCAGGTAGGAAGTCAGGAACCCCACTAAAAGCATAGCTTGCATCCTGGGCTGGCTGGAAAAGCCCAGCAAGATGAACTCAGTCACTGCCGTTTGGTTTCCCCTTCTCATGCTGCTAACAGCACCTTTCCTGCAGGGAAGAAAAGGAAACATGGAGAGGTCATTCAGGGCCTGGTTCTGCTGTGTTATCGACCTGCTGCTACACAATTGGATTCCAGACTGTGTGCTTCCATGTGGGAAAAGGAACTTTACCCTTTTATTTGCAAAGAAATCCTGTCTAAATTGAAGTTAATATTGCCTGCTCAAGTCACCAACAACCTGAGACAAGTTCACGGCACTGACGGGGGAAATAGCTGGTGGTATCTTATGGCCTTTGTTATGCTGGAAGGCAGCTTGCATCACTCAAGTTTTTCTTTCTGGCCTTAAAACTCCAGAAAGAAGCCATGAGCACTGAGAAGTATAATCTGTGTTTTTCTCCCCATAATTGTTTTTATTCTGAAACCTAGTACTAGCAACATGCAAGTGAAGAGAGTTATTGATTTTTTTGTTATATTGCAGTGTCCAGGGAATAGCACGGGGAAAGCTTGTAAGTGAGATACCAGTGTGCCAGGCCAGAGGCCACAGGTCTGTTCCTGGTTGTGCCACAGACAACTTGCTAGACCATGAGCTGAATCCTTTTGTACTTTGCTTTGTGGTTCTGTAGGATGGCAGTGATAATAGTTCCTTAGGTGGTTAGACTCTTTTGATACTGTTGCAATACAAGGAACCTCTGCCTTCATTTGACCCAACCAGAAATACTACTGTATGTTTCATAAGCATCTCAGGGAAAAAATAATGGCTACCTGAAGTTAGATTCCCTAAATCCAAACTCAGTCCTCTAAACTGGTCTGTTTGTGGGCTGGAGCCAGCTGCACGGAGGGATGCAGGGGCCAACCCAGCCCCAATCTGACCACACAGGACCTGGGAATTTGGCAGCAGGAGAGGGGTGGTAGTATTAATTTCCACTGCTCCCTGCTGCCATATCCTCTGACCCATGGGGAGCCCTACAAGCTGGATGCCATGACTCTGTGGGGCAGGGATTGTGTACCCCTGCTCTAAACCTAGCGTTTAAATAGCTTTGGGGATTCAGCTTGAAAACGTAGGATCTGATCCTGACTGAAAAAATGCTTAGTTCATCAGAATGCAAACACTTGGGCAATGCTATTCTTTCCTAAATAATCTCTGAAGAGACACTAGAAACACTCTCAAGATGGAAACATCGAAATTGCACATGGAATCACACAAATGAATGCATGTACAGATTAGCCTCCAGTGCTAAACCACAGAACATATCATTTTACCAATACCCTGGAATTATCATCAGCATTGTCATATTGTGGTAGTACTGAGGAGCCCATGACCGTGTTATGCTAGTCACCCCAGAAACACATACTTCTATAATATGATTATGTTATCGTCCCCCAAAAGCAGATGTGGCATACCATCATTCTCAAACACGTGCACAAAGCTCTACACTTTTCCAATAATCTATATGTATAATTGAGCAAGAATAATTATAAGTATACAAGTTCTACTGTAGCTGATAAGTCCGGTAAAATCTACTCAATAACTCATCGCTATGGGCTTATTTGTTGGTGCACAGAAACCCTGTCAAAGACCCGCTGATGCAAAAATCTTTCAGGAATCTGTCACTGGCTATAGTGTAACTCATCATTTTCAAATATACATGCATACTAAATCACACTGGAATTCACTCCTGATTATTCGTCAGCTTAAAGGTAACACCTTATTGGGTAGCTTGTGATGCTCTGAGGATTTAAGATACATGGTGAGCAGTTGGCAAGCTTCATTTTAGCTTAAAGCCCAACCTTAGCAGCAGTCACAATGAGAAGGAAGGTTCATCGAGGTATTATGTTGACCAGAAAAGTGGGAGAAATAGTTAAAGGAAAATCAAAAGCCAATGTTTGTAAAGAATGAGATGTGTAATATACCACACTCTGAATGACTGACTTCACAAACAGGAAATATTCTTGGTGCAATTCACCAAGCCACTTTTTAGTGAGCTCTGAATTTTTGTAGCAAGGCTGTATATTGTATGTTAATCATTTTTCTGTGTAAACCTACCATCTGTATAAGCATCATATGAAGTGAGCCTTCTGCTTACAAAAGCTTATGCTGTACAGCTCTGATTTAATTAGCCTAAGGTGCAAATCTACCCTGCCTTCTGCATGAGCCTATAATTCTCATACAATGAGCCAGAGTACTGAATTCACACTCAGTATTTTTGTAAGAATACATTTTTCTTTTTGTTATAAATGTCAGAAATAATTCTTTGCTGTGTCTTGATAAAGCATGAAAAATACTCTAACAAAGACTTGAAACTGGCTTACTACTGTTCATCAGTCCCTCATGGATTAGTCAGCATTACCAATTCTTTTGGAATGATGAATTAACCCGCTTCTACTAAATATATCCTATTTAACACTATCCCCATCATGAAAATAAGAAAACAGCAAAGCCAACATAACCAAAATAAGACATTGGATGAAAGATTAGGTATTTTATGATGTTGAGCTATGTGCTTATACTTAATACAGTTTACACTTAGCATGTTGATAACGCAATTCAGTTTTCTTTTCCTATCTTCTAAAAATGTGTTTAGCATGAGATAAGTAGGTACACCAAGATGAGATGTATACTTACACTGTTGTACCCTGAATCTATTTTTAAAATAATATTTTTTGGTAGTGTGGGGAGTTAAAGAATGTAACAAAGCATGTCTTCTTGGGTAGTGGATAAGTAAGAAGGTTCAACAACTGTCTACAAAAGACCAAATGCTAAGGGATTAAAAATACCAAGAAAAGAGAGGTGCTGGGGGGAGAGAAAGGGGATTTAAATGAAAGGAGAAGCAAGGGTTGTTTTTTGTTTATACAGAGGGATTTCATAGACATTAGGGCTGGAAGGGACCTCGCAAGATCATTGGGTCCAGGCCCTTGCCCAAAGGGCAGGAGTCAGCAGGGGGCAAATAATCCCAGCAAGATAGGCATCTAAGTGTTTTTTGAAAGTACCCAGACTAGGAGCTTGCACCACCTCTGTGGGGAGTGTTTTCCAGATTAGGCTCTGGGGACTTGGACAGTAAAGAAGTTTTTTCCTTTCCTAAAATGTGCAGCCCAAAACGGTCTTCCAGGAGTTTGTGACCATTGGACCTTGTCTTCCCATGGAGTGCTCTGGTGAACAGATGTTCTTCCAGTTCTTGGTGCACACCCCTTATATACTTATAGGCTGCCACCAAGTCACCCCTAAGCATATGCTTTTCCCGGCTGAAGAGTCTCATGTCCCTCAGCCTCTCTTCTTAAGATCTGCTCTCTTGTCCTCTAATCATTCTTTTTGATGATATCTCTTGTTGGATCAGCTGTATACTTGGGGGAGATGTTATACAAGCTTTCAGGTGCAAAATTTCTTTTTCAGGCCTGAGAAAGAAGTAGCTGAAGAAGGGCACATTTCACACAAAAGATTATCTAACATCCCTCCAAACTCTACTGCTGATTTAATAAAACATGTCATCAAAAGCCTTGCTTCATGCATACTTCTTGGACCAGCATAGTACAACAACTATCCAACCGTACTTAAGGAAAGAAGAAATTATAGCTAGAAATCAGAAATCTTCTCTAAGTGTAAGTTCTGTTGAATGCTAGAATTGTCATAAAAATGAAGAGAGGAATTCCTGTTGCATGAGCCACTGCAAAAGAAACTAGACCCATACCTACAGAAGAGGTTTGCAGGCAGTGAGCCTACAGAAATTGGGGCAGGGAGATGTCTGGTAGCCCAAATAGTGAAGCAGAAGGATTTGCCTCTGATTTCTATGATTCCTCCAACCAGGGAGCAAAATGTGAGGGGGATTCAGAGGAGGAAAGGAAAAAAGATACACAGGGATTGATTTAGAGGAAAGATGAGAAAAACTAACGATGTGATGATGGTTTGGTTAAGAAAAGGCAACAGCAAGTTGCTATGATGACCAACAGATATCTGGAGGGTGTGGGACCCACAAAGAGAGAAGGCATTGGGGTTGGGGGGCATTATAAATGGGACCACTGGGAGGACAGCGAGCACAGAGAAATGCAGGCTGAGTCACAGGATAAGTGGTTTGCCAGGCAGATCTTTTAGATGAGTTGAGCGACCATTTCCCAACCAAAGTGATGGTGCAACTAATCTCAACAGAGGTTTGGGCCTTGGCTCTTAGCTGGTATTGGTGGTTGGAGCTCACTGCGGACCTGTCTGTCACTGCAGGGTTCAATCATATGGTGGGTGAAGTTGGACAAAATGTGATCTCATTTGTTATTATCACCATTACAGCCCCAGAATAAGGCCATGTCCCAGGGCTGGACTCCAAATACAGAACACAAATTCTAAATTCTAGTCTCTTCTGCTGCTCTCATGTCTATAAGATTGTAAAACACACCATGAAGATGAGCCACAGAAATGATACAGCCCAAAAAGAGGGACCAGAGCCCAACCCTATTTAGAAATCCTACCATGCATTGGCAGACTGGGTGCTTTTCATCCTGAAATCTGTGCTGATTGGGCTAGATCCTGAGCTTGAAATTGATGGAGTCCTTTGGTTCTGTCCCTTTGACCGCTACTCAGTGGACAGTGATGTTAAAATTCTGCCAGTAGGCAAAGCAAAAGGAACTCTTGGCTTTACTCCCATGTCCTGGAATGTTCCCAATGAAGGGCATCCTCTACTACCGCTCACGAGAGGAGAGGATTCCTGAGATCCATTTCAGAGAGCGATTTCAGCCTTTCTGAAATTACAGGGATGAAATGGCACTTCTACATATGACCTTGTAATGGTGAATCTCAGCAGTGTTTCTGGGGCAAAGACACACCCCATGGATCCATGCCCCAGGGATCCAATTAAAATGAAACCATGGATGCTTGAAGTCAAACCTTCCGAAACTGGAAGTACCTAATGAGAACTCAGGAGGCTGTCTGTGTACAGGTGTGCTTTGAACATCTGCAAAGTTGCATGCACTACTGATTGGAAATGTCTTGATTCTGCAACCCACCTGTTTATCAGGCCTTTCCAATCCTTTTTCTTCTTTTCAAAAAGCAGTTTTCATGCTTGGTAAGAGCTATCAAATCTTCAGCATTATAGGGTGCCTATACACGAGCAGTGAGGCTGCTCTAAGGCACTGGGATTCCATCATATCAGAACAGACCCAGTTAATCGAGTCTGCTGGAGTGTGGCAATTGCCTCGCTCCAGCAGCCTCCTGCATCTTGTGCATCAGTGTCCCTGCACTGAAAAATGGTGGTAGGGGTATTTG
The DNA here is from genome assembly GCF_000455745.1 of Alligator sinensis. Lineage (NCBI taxonomy): Eukaryota > Metazoa > Chordata > Crocodylia > Alligatoridae > Alligator > Alligator sinensis. The sequence continues at coordinate 334,433 of NW_005842771.1, forward strand.
AACTAAAGCTTGTTGAATGAGCTTTAATTCAAGAGCTCCTGCTGCAATGTTTCAGCACCCACCACAGAGTACAGTCAGAGAGATACATGTTCAACCTTTGTTGATGGAGGGGAGCCTAGAACCAGTATCTCCATGTTCCTGGGCAAGTACCATTATGACTAGCTTAATGGACTAAGACATGGAAGGGTCTTCCTCCTTTTCTGGTGTCTGAAACACTCACCGGTTATAGGATTTTGCCTGACTACAATATTAACACTGTCAGATATGTATTTAAAGAACCACACACCTGCCTGGACAATGTGCATGCTCAGTAGTAGCTGTTTGGAAGCCTGGATAGATAGGATAAGCCTTTGGAAATGGCAGTATCAACATCATGCATAGAGAAAAGGGTTTTCTCTCTTCTTTGTGGGATGTGTTAGAACTAAAAGACTGATAGAGCAAAGAAGTTGGGGTCTTGCATCATCACCACCATCAATATTATTATCTATTATTATTAGTTACAACCGGTACTATAGCAAAAATGTTTTGTACCCAGGGCAAGCCCACAGCTGCAGCTTGCCCTTGCTCTGTGCACAGATCGGGATGGGGGTGGGGGGAGGAGCACTGTGCTTGCCTGGGAGTGCACGCAGCAGCAGAAGATGACCTCCCCCACATCCCTGCACCCCACCAAACGAGCCGTTTGCAGCTCTGTCTCACATCCCACCCTGGCTGGGCAGCACCTGTTGGCACCCCTTCGTGTCGCCCCCCTCACCCCTCCCCACTTACCACAGTACTGGTTACAACAATTACATTAACTACAGTTACAGTAAGACAGATGCCATCATCCTTCAGTACAAATGCAAGATGATGTCACAGATAATGAAACCAACATTTATTAGGATGCTACAAACATTGCAAACTGGACTATGCCACACAACTGACCAGACATCATGGTTGTGGATAAGAAGGCCAGAATAGCACTGCTGATCAACACTGGAAGAGTGAAAGACTTGAGATTTTTTAGGTTGGCAAAGAGAAGACCTATGTTGGGGATTTGATAACAATGTTCAAATACACAGTGGGTTGTTACAAGGAGTTGTAGGTCTCTGCATCCCTATGGGAACAGAATACTAAGTAATGAGTAGGGATCTGGGTTTCTGCTCCTGCAGGAAAATGGAAAAAACACAAATTGTCCCTTTTAACCAATAAAAATGCAGATTTTTAACGGAGAAACACCTGGATTTCCCACTTTTGCAAAGAGCTGTCTGCAGGCTGGCAGAGTTCCAGCCTGTAAGGGGCTGTGGGCAGTGGGAGGGCAGTGAGGCAAGGGGTGCCATGTGCAAGCGTGCCCTCACACATGCACGTGGCCACCAGGCACCCTGGACATCAATCAGCTCCTTAACCAATAAAAATGCAGATTTTTAACGGAGAAACACCTGGATTTCCCACTTTTGCAAAGAGCTGTCTGCAGGCTGGCAGAGTTCCAGCCTGTAAGGGGCTGTGGGCAGTGGGAGGGCAGTGAGGCAAGGGGTGCCATGTGCAAGCGTGCCCTCACACATGCACGTGGCCACCAGGCACCCTGGACATCAATCAGCTCCTGCAGGTAAGTCGGG
>NW_005842771.1:336034-344355 GCF_000455745.1 Alligator sinensis
TGTGCTCCTGGGAGGGGCAGGGGTTGCACATGCCCCCCAGATCTGTGCATGGGGCGGGGGTGGGCTGCCCACTGCAGGTTCGGGCTCCCCACCCTGCTGCCCAACCCCAGGGGGCCTCCTCGGCCCAGTGGGTGGGACCTGGCGCAGCAGGGCAGAGTGGAGCCAGGTTGGGAAGCTCCTTGCCACTGCAAGCCCTGTGCTGCCCTGGTGAAGTGCCCCCTGTACAACCCAGCAGCAGCAGGGGTGGCAGTGCAGAGTTGTGCTCCTTGCTGTTTCCATGCGGGCAGGGGGTGCCTTGCCATGGTGGTGCAGAGCTGCTAGAGGCAGTAACAAACTTCCTCTCCAGGCCCTGCTCTGCCCTGCCATGCTGAATCTCTCCCACTGGGCTGCAGAGGCCCTGGGGGAGGGCAGCAAGGCAGGGAGCCCAAGCCCACAGAGGGCAGCCTGCTCCTCCCCACTCCCCACCCCCACCGGGCTCTGCTGGGGCCATGCTGCCGGTTGGGGAGGGGAAGCCAGGCTCCATGCTCTGCTCCACCACAGCAGCTGCCACCTCCTGCAGATGGCAGCTGGAGTTTAAGTGCTACTGCAGGGGGAAGGGGGCTGCGGACATGGGTCCCTAACCCTGTAGCCCTGGCAGCTAGGGGCCTCCTCCAGCAGGGCTGGGGAGGTGGGGTGCATGGGGAGTGAGGGGCACCAGCAGTGGTGGGGGGCTGTGGCTTGAGACTGAGGGGCCTGGACCTGCATCCTGGTGAGCTAAGGGGGCAGAGGGAGCTCTGATATTCCATTACAAAAACCACAGAGTCAAATGCCAAAATGTATAGGTATTTAGAATTTATTTTATTATAGTGATTGAGGCACTGGTGGGCTTCCAAATTGCTTTAAAATTGTAAATATATTAATAAAACATTGTGTTCAATTGATACCTATATATATAGTGACATTTCATTTTAATCTCAGATTTTGGGGTTTTTAATCAGAGAATTCGCAATTTTTAAACAGTGAAAACCAGGATCCCTGGTAATGTGCTATAATGCAACAAGGGAGATTTAGGTTGGATATTAGGAAGAACTTTCTAATTCTTAGGATGGTTATGTATTGGAACAGATTACCCAGAGATGATATGGGAACCTCCATCACTGGAGCTTTTCAAGTGAAGATCAGACAGTCATTTGTGTAGGATGGTTTAGATGGGGATATTCCTACCTTCAGCAGAGGGCTGAACGAGGTGACCTACTAAGGTTTCTTTGAGCCCTATGCTTGCTGTCCCTTTAGATGACAAAGGGCAATGCACCATCAGACAGAAGCTCAGATGACATGGTAACTGTAACTTGGTCCCAGCAATGAAGGAGACCTGATTCCCCAGAAAAGTGAGTGGGGAGTGAACCATCCCATTCATTCAATGATCTGCACTCCTACAGAGGGAACGAGGGATGAAGCTCTCACAGAAGAAAAGGCTGACATCTGTCTGGGTTCTCCCAGGTGATGGCTGGGCATCTTGTATCACTGTAGGGACACAGCTCTTCATCCAGAATTATGTCCCCTTGCCCCGGCAGCATGGAGCTCCTAGCCCTGGCTCCACGATTGTGGGGCCAGTGCTGGGAGATCCTCCTCTCCTGGCGCCAGCCCCACAACCGCAGGGCTCAAGCTAGGAGATAAGGATCTCCCAGACCAGGCCCCACAACCACGGAGCTGGGGCTGGGAGATCCCTGCTTCCAGGGTAGGGGGACATTGTTCCTGCTCAGGCTCCAGTGGCAGAGCCCGTTCTGGCAGCAGACAGCTCCTGGGGCCAGGGAGCAATGCTTCAGCTGCAGTGACGTCAACTCTCATGAAAAAAAAGTCACAAGATTCCTGATTTCCAAGTCAAATTAACTCTGACTCATGATCCCCTGATAGAGAGATCAAATCTCGGGATTTTTTCTTGTGGTGCATGTAGAGAGCACCAAGCTGGTAAGTCTGTGGAGGAGAAAGGGCAGGGGGAGAGGGAAAGGGGGTGTGGGAGGGCAGATCGAGGTCCCCACAGTGAGGGAGGGAGTGTGGCAGGGGTTAGGGTGAATAGGGCCCCAGGGCCAAGGCAAGTCATGCAACAGAGCCGTGGGCAGCCCTTCACTCCTGACCCACAATACCCCACATCCTGCCAGTGTATGCAGGGACCCCCCCTCCCCATGTTCCAACCCTCATACACATACCCAAAGCCCCCCACACCTTCACAAATAACCAGCCCCACTTCAAAAATAGCATCTTATGATTTATATTCCAAATCTCTTTATTTTTAAGAGTTTGTCTCATGATTTTTGACATGGTGGGGTTGGCTGTATTGCAGCTGCCACCAGGAGACAGCTGTCTCTTGGTCCCTGGGCTATCACTAAGGGGGAGCCTAGAGCTCCCCCAGGCTGCTGCAAGGGCCTGTTGCAGAGCCACAGGGAGCAGGAGCAATCTGCTGCTGCTGCTAGGAGTAGCAAATCTGCTCCTGCATCCCTGCGTGTGTACACACATACTCAGGAGAGTTTACTCAAGAGTAAACTGCTCTTGGATGATTTGCATGTGTAGACGCACTCACTTAGTACCTGGTATCTCCCTTCCCAACAAGACATGTAAACAGTGATTAAATCTCTTCCCCCACTTCTTCGGATAATCTGAACAGATTTAAGTCCCTTACTGCAATCCTGTTTTCCCCAGACCTTGAATCCTCTTCTGGCTGAAGAAGGCAGATCAGGAACTCCTATTTTCCCTGCTTCAGTAGACAAGGCCAAGGAGACAGCCAGTGAATGACAGAGTGGGAAATTTAAAACAAAAACAGAAAAATGAAACATTTTTTTCAGACACATAGCAGCAAGAACCTGCAGAGTTGATTGTCCAAAGGCATTGTTGATGCCATGGGTTAAGTAGGATTAGAGGGGCAGATATTTATATGGATAATGAGAAACCTGAGAATTTTTAGAAGAGGTTTAAGAAATCCAAATGTGTTATAAGTCCAGTGGCATAACTGGGGCAGAGGGTGATATAGGCAATTGCCTTGGGTGGCAACTTGGTAGGGGGAGGGAAATGAAAAAATGTGGCTGATCTGGGTGTTCGCATTTGGGATTGTGAGCCACAAGTCGGTGCTTTGCCCTGGGCTCCCAGCTGCATCTTTACACTGCTGTATGAAGCTATATAGCCTCAAACTTGGGGCATAACTTGATGTTTTACAGTTTTGTAGTCTGCAAAGCCCTTGTATGGGAGCTGACCCTGCTGTAACCACTGACTGCAAGGCTCCACATCTTTGTCTCAGGCAGTCATTGATAGGATGGTGGATTAGCTGAACCTTGCTGGCCCTAGTTTGGTTTGCAACATAAGCCTGGAAAGGAGCTCTGTGGTCACGGTTCCAGTCCACAAGGACTACAGGCAGACATTTTATAAAGTCTCTTTCTTAAACATATTGGGGCTCCATCTTAAAACCAGTTAGGTTTCTTGCCCCTGCTTTTCATACTGGCTGACTGTTCCAGAATAGTACTCTCTGGTAGTTTAAAGACCATCTGCTAATTTCCAGGCTAAACTCATTCTGTTTATATTAATTTGTTCTTGGGTGAATGCTGTTCATTAGTTGAAATGGCTCTTTTCCCCTCCCCTTGAAGCATTTATAAAGAGTGCTGGTAGCCCCTCTCAGCTTTAGATTTGGCAGGGTATGCTCTTCCAGGGATGTCCATTCCCTGTCACAGGTAGCTCTCTGAGAGGACATAGCTAAGCCCATCCTCCCCACCTGAATGTATGGACATGCTCCACAGCTTGAAGTTTATCCATGAAACTACTCCAGATTCATCCTCAGCAGCTACTTTCAGACCTGCTGAAGATCACAGCCCCATAAGTGGGTGCTGGGGACAAGCGCAGAGTAGTCTCACAGGTGACCTCCCTCTCTGGAGTGTGTTGGTGGGCTTGGGTAGGTGGGATGACCTGCTTGATCCTGCCCTCCCTGAGACCTGACTAGCCTTCACCTGATCTTCCCATCAGTTCTGCTCTGCCAGGGCTGTTTCAGGTGAAGTCCATTTTTCTTGAACACAGGGAACCAGAATTGTAGTACTCAATATTTCAGATAGGGCTTCATGAGGGCCTTGTACAACAAGAGAGATATAACTTGCAAGTTTTGCATTCTGGGCAAAACCCTGCATGGAGGGGGTAGGGGTGGGGGGTGGAGAAGGTACAGAGCACTAGGGGTAGAGAGAGAGGTAGGTTAGTTTTATCATCCCAAGGACACAAAGTCCCAGCTGCTATTGGTGCAGTGTCTGCTTACACACAATTGTAGCATGGTCTGGATTCTCTGTACCCAGCACCATTCTGGCACCCCCTCTAAATGAGGACCTAGGGCTGATACCCTCTTACCCACCCTTTGTTATGCTACTGTCCAATGGCACTGTTCCTTCATGTCTTTACTGGAGACACCTTTCCTGATGGTCTCACTCAATGCTGTCTTTCTGTGACTGAAAGGTGTCAGGTAGCACAGCTCCTGGTGGCACCACAAAAGCCTGTGTTTGTCCTGTTCTGGTCACTAATGATCTGCAAAAGGAAGTGAATAACATTCATCACATTTTCACGACATTTGCAGGCATCCCTGAATGTGGAGAGATCCCCGGCGTGGGTGAGGAGAGAGGCTTAGTACCAACACACCTGGAAAAACACAGGCAAGAAATAGCAATCTGAGATTTGATTTGGCCTATTTTGGATAAAAAAAGGACCACCTGCTGACATATGAACCGCCAGCAAGTGGCGCTGTGAGCTCTGGGATGAAAGCAAGGGAGGTGGCATATAGGACTAGGCTGAACTTGGGTTCATGGCTGGAATGCCAGCCTTGGGAGGACTGTCATCCTCATGCAGCATGGTCCTTCTGCAGGGTTAAATGCAGGGGGAGAAAAAGATGTTCCTGTGCAGCTCCTTACAATAGAGGAACATGGGGCTTGAATTAGGGGGGGCATGGAAAACATCAAAGCATAGGAACCAGTGCACATTAACCCTTGCAATTCCATCAGCAGGACTGTTTGAGTCAAGAGAGACGCCTGGTCTCAAGGACAAGAGGGAGTGTGGAGCCTGGCAGTGCCGCACATGGGGCCTGATTCCTTTCAGCTCTGGGAGATAACTCACAGCATAGAGCTGGGGAGGCAAAAAAGGACATTAGCTGGGGCACGGTTCTTAAATTACACTGTGAGGCAAAGAAGGCATTGATGCAGGAGTGCAACTTTTACTGCCCTAACCTCCGTGAGGTTAACAGATGCTTTCTCCATCCCCCCCACCCTCCCTGTATAGTTAACTATGCAGTGAGTGGAGCCCCCTGTGCTGGCATCACCAGTCCTGTGGGTGCAGGGAGCACCAAGCCTGACCCCCCCCGCCCCAACTCCTTGTGGCTGTGAGGCAGATGCTAGATTTTCCATTTTGAGGGAGATTTTGTGAGTCCAAATTTTGTTCCTGTTCCAAAATGGAATGAGAAACACCACAATCGCCACCTTGACTGCAGCACTTGAAATTTCTCATGAAATTTTCGTGGAAAAAATTACCCTGGATCAACCAAGATATTTCTGTAAGAAAAATCAACAGTCCTTCCCACCCCCAGTTTTGACTTTTTTGACAACAGAACAAGAGCTACAACATGAAATTATTTTGAACCACAAATACTTGAAATGTCCCATTCTGAGATGGTCAAAGCATTTCCCCACCTTCCTTTTACTCTCCAAACCAGAAGTTAGAAATTGGCATGTCTCTGCAAATTTCTTTTTGCTATGGGTTATTCACCATTTTCTGATGGGGTGGGGTCAGCACCGTACCTAGACTCCTGGCAGCCCCAGGCAAGCTTTTAGTATTGGGTCCCCCTTTGCCAGAGATAATGATAATAATAATAATAATAATAATAAAAATGACCATTTTGGGGCCCCCTTTCTGTCCGGGTCCTGACCAGCTGCCTGGTTTGCCCATGCCTCTGTCTGGCCCCGGGGGCGGGGGAGGAGGGGTATGTTAGAGGGTAGAAGGCAGAAACCAAAATCTGTTGGGAATTGGCACATTTCTGCAAAACATTTTAGTTTGGATGACTCTTGTATTGTCTGAGGCGAAGGGCCAGAGCTATTTATCTTTGTTCTTACCACATCTCATAGCCAGGAGTCACAAGTTGGGACTCTCATGCCAGGTAGTCTGGGTGCTGAGAATCTTTGCCTATTTAAGTTTGGGGCAAGGGGAGAAAACAGTGCCACCAGTGTCTGCCCCACACATGCTCCCCCCCACCCCCACCCCTGTGCACCCACACACCCATGTGCACACCCATATGCACAGACATTTCCTCCCATGTGCAACCACATGCCCATACATGGACATACACAGCTATTTCCCCTGACACATAGACACATGGTCAACCCCCCCCATGCCCATATATGCAGACTTCTAACAACTCTCCCATACACACATCAATACCTGCCCCCAAACACACCCGGATACAGCCCTGACACCAATATAAACCTTCCTTTCCATTTTTTTTGTTCAGGCCTTCTAATTTCTGAACCTGCCAGCCAAGATCCAGCTCTCATCCCGTCTTCAGGAGTTGGGGCTTTATGAAAAGGCTCAGATCCTGTGGGTGCCTCCCCATTCCGTTGCCAGACCCTGCGGACCATCATCCGCTGCGGCAAAGAGGAGAGAGGGCAGCGTATCAGCCATACCCTTGTCTCAGAGACAGACGGGATGCAGTGGAGATCAAGATGGGTGCAGAGCTTGGGGTCCCATGTTCCTCTGTGTGTGTGTGGCTCTGGGAGGTAGAGGTGGTAAGCACCACAGAGGCTTCTATAGCTCCTTGCATGGGGACTCTGCAAGGAGATATAGGAGCCTCCGCCCTAACCCCTGGGCATAGGCCGCCTGGCAGTCATAGCTTCAGGTTGTTTTGCAAATGCTCCGTTTATTCTGAGCTACTATAAATATCTGCCTGGCAGAGATTTTAAGATTTAAGGCTGGCTGGGGATTTGCCAAGCATGAGCAGGGCCCTGAGACTATTTTTTTTTTCCCCATGGCCTTTCCTTCCTGTCTCCTCTCTGCCATTGCCTGCTGCAGAGAGCCTCTGCCAGCTATTCCCTCCTAATCTGGACAAGAAGAGTGTGGAGAGATAGCAAAGGGAACCTGTTCTCTACTGCAAACCTCTGGCCCAAGAAGCCCTACCTCATAGGGACCCCAACTACTGTATATTCCACTGCTGAGAGGACCATGTACCTGCCCAGGGGAGACCTCCCTCCTAGACAGCCACCTAGACCCCAGTCCTGCCCTGCAGGCCTCTACCCCCTAGGCACATCACTGGGATGCTCAGGATCATCATCAGCAAGTTGCCGCCAACCCTGCCACAAAGAGACCCCCTCCTCCCCTCACGTTGCTCCCCTGTATATCATTGCCTCCAAGAGCCTCTCCCTAAAATCTGCTCCTTCTGATTCTTCAGGGGGTGGCTGAGATCCACACCTCATTGTCTTCCCCCTGTGGGACCTCTGGACTCAAGGACCCTCTGTTTTCAATGGGACCCCAGTTCTGCTGGGGCTGGGGGGAGTGTGTGGGGTGGGTGCTCCCCTGTTCTGGCCTCCCCTCAGAGGCTCTCCTCTCTTCTTTCTACCAGAGGAGACTATGGGGACAGAACCAGTGTCTTTCAAATGGTTGGAAAATTCATCCTCCAAGCTCCTCTGGAGCTGGCAGGGAGCAATGGCTGAAAATGGGGTGATGGTGAGGGAGTGGGGCTCCCCCTTTGGGTAGGAGGACAAAATCCTCCATCTCAAATGAGCAGTGGCTGACAATGGCTTGGGGGGAGTCTCGAGAAATGTTTCCAGCCAGCTGTTCCCACTCCAGCCTTTTTGCTGGTCTCCAGTATCAAGTCCTGCCATGGCTTTCAATTGCTCTGCCCTTCCCCCACTTCCCAGCTGCTAGGGACACAGGGGTGATACAATCCCCTTGGGGAAGAGGCATGGGGCAGCTGAGAACAGGATAGCTAGATACCTGTAGACAGGGGAGGAGAAAGAAGAGGAGGGGGCAGAGGGAGTGTATGGGAAAGCTGAGAGGGCCAAGGAGAGGCTGTAGCATTGTCCCATAAACGCCGTGTGCCCTTGGAGGCTGGGGGGCATGGCGAGCTCCTGCAGGCAGTGGCAGCACTGTCAGCGGTGGGAGCATGGCGGCAGTTAGTGGGGAGCTCCCACAGGCAGCTGTGGCGCTGTTGGCGGCGGGGGTGTAGGGGTGGCAAGCGTCAGCCAGGAGTTGGCAACCACCCGCAGATGCAGCTGGCAGTGTTGGCAGCAGCCAGCGGCGATCATGAACCGCCTGCAGACACTAACGGCGGGGTCCGGAGGTAG
>NW_005842771.1:344919-346689 GCF_000455745.1 Alligator sinensis
GGGGCGGCTGGCGGTGTGGGCAGCACCCAGCGGCGATCATGAACCGCCTGCAGACACTACCGGTGGTGTCAGTAGTGAGGGCACGGGGTGGCAAGCAGTGATCACCCGCAGGCGTGGCGCCTTTTTGAAGAGGGTGCACCGCCACGCTCAGGGGGGTTCATGTGCACCTGTGTGCACCCCTTACACATCACCAATGATGTATCCTCTCCTTGGGATACTCCTATTGTTAGGGCCCTTCATCTGCTCCCTTTCTCTGAGTCCGGTGGTGTCAGTAGTGAGGGCACGGGGTGGCAAGCAGTGATCACCCGCAGGCGTGGCGCCTTTTTGAAGAGGGTGCACCGCCACGCTCAGGGGGGTTCATGTGCACCTGTGTGCACCCCTTACACATCACCAATGATGTATCCTCTCCTTGGGATACTCCTATTGTTAGGGCCCTTCATCTGCTCCCTTTCTCTGAGTCTAACCCACTCTTTCTGCTTCTTTTTATGGTTCCATCTCTCTCCCTCCATTCTCTGTCCCTTTTTCCTCAGGGTAAGTAAGAGCTCCCCAACAAGACAGAATTCACCAAACGCTCTGATGGAATAAACTATTGACAGGAGCACAGCTCTGAAAGGACCTCCTGAATCATCAGAGTCTGTCCCTTTCTATTACTGCCACGGTGTCTGTCATGACCCTGCTGGGCCCTCGTCATCCTGATCCTGAAAGAGGCCCTGACTACTAAGCCAGAGAGAGGAAACTATATTACTACATACACTGGCTCCAACTACATACACTGGCCCCAATACACCTGGATGGTGCAATACACCTGGATGGTGCAATGTGGGGTCTGCTATTGCTACTCCTTCCTGTGTTCCTTGCCTTCCCTGCCTCATTTCTTTTCTTTCGTGCTTTTCTCATTTGCCTCCTCTTCAAACAGTGCCTGTTTTCAGGGGCCAGGGCCTTTTTTTTTACACAGCAAAAAACAGCATATAAACCCACTGATGCTGGTTTGGGGTCTGCATGTCTCTGAGCTGAGCAGGCCAAGTGCTTGGCCTGTTTTTATCTAGCAGTGTGTGTCAGTGTAGAGCCAATGGCCTAATTTCATGTCCTTGGCGAGATACTTCAGGAAGACTTCTCTGGGATCCAGCTAAGTGAGGCTGACTGGCTCACAGCCTGTATAAGATGCACATACCCCCTATTAGGATCTTTGTGGGGATTTGAACCTGATACCTTCAGATCTCAAAGCATGTGGCTCCATCTCTTCAGCTGAAGAAATATCTTTAAATGACAGGTCTGCCTGACTCTTGTCCACTTAAATGAGATGGTCACAATGCCTCTGCCCAGATGGGACTAAAACCCTCCATTCTCCCAGTGTACATAGTCCTGCATAATAGAGTCTCTAGGTTCCTAGTATCATTTGAAGGAAGGTGGATGGTCTGGGGAAGCTTAAAGGAGCAGTTGTGGTCTATCTAACCTGTGGTCTGAACACCTATGCTATTCAGCACTGTCTACCTGGGATAGGGTAAAACTCCATTCATTCAGTCTTCATTTCCAAATCCTGTGCAATTCCTTCCACTCATCCATCCCTCCTCTCCAACACAGCATTTCCCAACAGCCTTTTGTCTCTATTGATCTTCCTTCTACCAGCCTTAGTCTCTTCCCATCCCACTAATGGGCATCCAGAACTTGCTTTCCCATCAGACTGTAAAGGAACCTAAGAGAAATACAGAGACAGACAGCTTTGCACAGAAGACATGATTCTTTCCCCATAGGGTATGAGTAATTCCTGCT